>NW_027645789.1:117500-300000 GCF_949319135.1 Squalius cephalus
TGTCTGCTGAGTCTCCTTTTTTCAACGATAAACAAAATGTTCAAGTGGTGCGACATGTACGCCGGGTACAATAAAATTAAAGTGCAGCTGTTCTATCCTGAGAGATGTGCTCGCAGTGCGACATACACCCATCCGTCCCCGCCCATCTACTACAGCCATTATAAAACCAAGGTAAGTCTGCCCCTCCTCACACTTTGTCTTTATAAGCCATGTCTCAAGACGCTGATACGAAGTATGTCTGTAGCTATGGTGCCTCTGTCAACTGTTGTCTAGCTGATCCTGATGACAATGCTACTGATCATATTCCAGCAGACGGGGCCGACGCGTCCGATACGCAGAAAGGATGGCTGGATAAATTCTGCACTGAGCTTGGATGCCGCAACCTAACTTTCCTGACTAATGCGTGTAGTATTTGTCAGTCTTCTGATAAACCCGGTTTCGACGCTACAGACGGATGTTTCAGCGCCATTGGATTCAAAATCATAAAAGCTGCAATAGTGTTGCTGCTACAACACCTCATTGACGACAAACTGAAGGAAGAGTGCGAGGGGTGTGCAACGGATCATCCGAGCCAATTACAGCATTCCTGCCTGTACGAACCCCCCACATACTTCTTCGAAACCCACTTTGACGAACTGACCGGTAAACTGTTTAAACCTAACCTTCGATTCATCATAGCATTTGTCCTAAACCGAGGTGGCTTTAAATCCCATCCTCAGGCGATTCATGGTGCAGTCGGGTCTATTCTGCATGAATTAAGAGACGAACCATTCATCGGTACTAAACTACAAGAAATCAGGGACAAACTTCTGGATCAATCCTGCAAAGCGATCGTCTACGACGTCGTCGATCTCTGGCAAGGCCTCTCAATTGTGAATGGAGAGTGACGAAGAACCCACCAGTATGGCTGCCGCCATTAGCCGAAAGAGTTTCATGGAATTCATGTTTAAAGGACATTACAGAAGACAGTTGGTTTCATTAATGCAAAGAGTCATCGAGTATTCAAGTGAATCGGATGATGATGATGATGATGACGTTGATGTTAAAGCCAAACGTGTAAGAAATCTCAAGAAACAAATGAGTTTGATAAGAGGTACGCCTGATTCTTGGGTTGAATTAACAAACATATGTGCCTGTGGTATTGAGCCCCCGTGTGTACTGGTAAAAGATGCTCTGATTATGATGGATGAATGCAGTGCTGAGTTTGCAATCCACGATGTACTCTGTATGTGTACGTATGTGGCAGATGTATGTAAGCTAATGATTCCAAAACTAAAATTCAATGATGAGGACGATACCGGTAGAATTATCGAAATGTTTGTCAATTATATGCTAGATCGTAACATGATGGTATGCAGAAATTTCCTCTACTGGTTAGACTATCGGTTATGTTATTGTTCCCCCCTTTTTTTCACAAACCTCTAATGCCATTATATCATTTAGAGTTTTGTACTACCATTATTTCTATTATTAATTCTTTTTATTATTTTTTACCTTATAACATGTAGTCATTATTTAACCTGTTTTACTGCTCGTGATATTAGATGTGTTGTTTTTTAATAAAAGGTTGAACCACTATGCTTGTTTGAGTTATTTCTTTTACAGAGGTTGGAACGATATCATGTCGGAGCTTTTATTATAATGTCTAGAACATGTACATATTTAGTTATTTTGGAAAACTGTCATCAAATTTGATTTAGAGCTTGTTATGTCTATGTTGTAATTCGACAACGTTGGGTCAGAGTGGTAGTCAAAATAGCCTGTGCACCTTACACATTACATAAGGACACTGCACTTTTCAAATGATCACAAATTGGAAACAAAATGTAGTAGAAATGTAGTGATTCATTGTAACTAAGCTCTAAATGTGTTTTTCTGTTAATTGTTTTACTTAGTTTATCTTAGACCATTATTAAACACATGAATAAATTGTATGGGATATTTGAAACTTCAGCATCTATAGCAGTATTTGAAACTCCCTGTATCTTTGTAGTTTTTTGTTTGTTTTTTAACTTCTAAATGATCCTGAGCCATTTTTTCTCAGTGTTGCCCAAGCAGCAGTTAGTAGCATTAGGAGATAGAAAAACAGATTCTGAATGTTCTGGAATTCTTGGGATGTTGCATTGTCCAGGGACAGGTGCGAATGGTCTTGAATGTGAACCTGTAAGTGCTCTGGGGGGATGCATGTGTTCCTTTAGTATGATAAGTAGAGAACATAATAGGCTGCAATAGACAGTATTGTTTGAATGTATTGAAATGTTGATTATCACTTCATTGAAATTATAATACTTATGGGCATGCTAATGGAAATACTTAGATTTCTACCCACATGGTCTACCACCCTGTCTATTCTTTCAGTTTATCTACTACAATGTAAGACCCATATGTATTATTCACATATTTAATGTTCACATATCTAATGTTAATTGTTCACATTATTTTTTAAATTTTTCCATTTCAGAATGCCACCAGCGCAGAAAGGTCTTTTATGATGGATACACAAACACACTGTGTAGCAAGTGCAATGTTCGCCTGTGCTTAACAGATGAAAATAACTGTTTTAGGGACTATCACTGCAAGTGAACACAGACTGCCTTCAAACCACAGTTTTTTGTTTGTTTTTTTTACGAAAAGTTTTGTAAATATTTTTTTCCAATATTTTTTATTAATAAATGCTTATTCATAAAACTATGATTGTTGTATGGTTATTACTCATGATATATACTGTTATGGGGCTAAGTAAGCAATCAACCCTGCAAATGAATGCTTAAATGTTCTGTATATCTGTTCAGACAAAGTGAGTACAAACACAGAAGTTCTGCTCCCAACAATGCCCAACGTTGCAAATTTACAACATTTTCCTAAAAACTTACTAAAACGTAAAAAATCTGAAAACTCTTTCATTTCTACATCAGAGGCCTCCTAAAACAATATCTGGGAGGTCAAAAAAAAAATTGCTAATTTTTTTCTATATTTGGGTCTTACAGGGTTATGAAGCAGGCTTATTATACGCCATCTAACCCCGGGTCTTTAGGTGGTAAAAAACGTTTAAAAGACGCCGTCTTAAAGGATAATGGAGTGCGACTAAGTGATAAAGAGGTCTCAGACTGGTTGGCTGGAGAGGATGCCTATACATTACACAGAACCGCCCCTCTAAAATACAAACGCAATAGAGTTGTGGTGTATGCGATAGATGCCCAGTTCCAAGCCGATCTTGTCGACATGTCTGCCTATTCAAAGGAGAATGATGATAATAAATATTTGCTGACATGCATTGACCTATTTAGTAAGTACGCGTGGGTTCGCGTGCTAAAGAATAAGAGCGGTATTGAGGTTACTAAAGCATTTGTGTCTATACTCGAAGGGGGCCGTGTTCCGCAGAAACTGCAGACGGATCAGGGGAAGGAGTTTTTTAACAAACATTTTCAAGATGTGATGAAAAAGCATCAAATTAATCATTTCGCTACCGCTACCGATTTGAAGGCTAGCGTCGTGGAACGTTTTAACAGAACATTAAAAAGTCGAATGTGGAGATTCTTAACGGCTACAAATTCCCGGCGCTACATCGATGCTTTACAAGATATCGTGCAGAGTTACAACGCCAGTTATCATAGGAGTATTAGAATGAGACCGGTGGACGTCGATAAAGTAAACGAGACTTTGGTGTTTCAAAACTTGTACGGAACTATAAAGAAGACAGAGAAATGTAACTTTAATTTCAAAGTTGGAGATGTTGTGAGGATCTCCAAAGTGAGAGGACCATTCACCAAAGGTTATGAACAGAACTATACTGATGAATTTTTCACCGTATCAGCGTGTATTCCACGTCAGCCACCCGTCTATAGATTGGTTGATTATGACGGGGAATCCATCGAAGGCGTTTTTTATGAAAAAGAGTTACAAAAAATAATTGTGGGTAAAAACAAATCTTTTAAGGTGGAAAAGATTTTAGGTCAGAAAAAACAAGGAAAATCTACGCTTGTTTTAGTGAAATGGTTAGGATGGCCAGCTAAATTCAATAGTTATATTGATAAAAAAGCACTGGTGGACTTACAAAAGCCTTAAAACATATGATCGCTTACGGGTGAGATCATACGTGTGCCGGATGACCATGGATGATCACGGGTTCTATGTTACGTTACCGTGTAACGCGTCATCGTCGGTTTATCCTGAAAATCGCATATCCAGCTATACAACCAGGTTAGCAAAAACTATAAACTTGAAAGGGGAATGGGAAGTAGGACTCGCCGAAATTGAATATCCTAGAAGCTGGTACTCCTTCAGCGACGACGACGGATATTTTACCCTATACACATCCCCCATGAATGATGCCGATATCTACAATGCAGTCCCGATTAAAGAGTTATCAGGGTTTACTGTATCGAGGAAAATGCATATAAACGGAGGATATTATGAGAACATTCGTTCGGTGATATGGGGGATAAATCAAGTTCTTGCACAGACAGCCATATTGAATTACGATAATTTAAAAAACAAAGTGTTTCTGACGGCGAGACCTAACATATCGGTGGCATTCTGTGGAAAACTTGCCACTATTTTAGGATTGAAACCGGACGATGCTCTCGGACGATCGGCCTACCATGAAAAAGCTGATTTTGCAAAGAGCGTCGTCACGTACGCCCCTCATCAAGCAGATATAAATGCGGGGTTCTATACATTCTACGTATACACCGACATTATCCAATATCAATCAGTCGGGGATTCCTACGTACCCCTTTTGAGATGCGTACATATATCTGGTGAAAACAATGATACCGTCAGTGTTAGATACGACACCCCCCATTACGCATCGATCAACAAGGGACACATCACCGACATCACCATAGAGCTAAAGGACGACCAAAACTGTGAAATACCATTTTCTTACGGGAAAGTCTTAGCAAAACTTCACTTTAAGCCATTGAAGCATTCTATTCTTTAGAATGAGTTATTATTATAACCCTCGCGAAACGAATGCTGCTGAATATGTTAACTATTACCAAAATCAGGCTGGTGGTCTACCAGGATATTCAGGGGGTGGGGTTATGTATGGGGCGGGGCTTGGAGGTCTTTTCAGAGGTCTGTTTAGGATGGCCATACCTTTGCTAAAAAGAGGATTTAGTATCGCAAAACCCCACCTAAAATCTGCGGCCAAAAATATAGTATCCGATGTCATTTCAAATGCATTTTCGCGAATGTATAACGATAATGCTAAAGCTCAAGACGGTTCGGGTCTGATGGTCATGGCTCGTAAGAGAATTTCTAAACCACCGGGTGTAAGGAGGCGTGGTCATCGGATAAAGAAGAAAACAACACGTAGACCAAAGGCGCGTTCAGTCGTAAGTAGAAAGCGTAAGAAGCCTGCGAGACGAAAAGCAGTGGTTAAGAGATCCATAAAAACCATATTCTAACATGTCGCTACTGCACCGCATGTCGGGAGAATGCATTAAGTCTGAGTTGGACTTATTTACGGTGCCACTGACGCAAACGGTTATTGAGAAAAACGGGTATTTGGAAGTCCCCCCTTTATCCGCTATATCGGACTCTGCACCTTTGGAGTTTTTCATAGCAGGGAACGGCGAGGATTATGTGGATCTAAATAATACATTATTATATCTACAACTTAAAATCACGGGTCCTGACGGAGCTGATATCGCAGCCCCTGCAAGGGTGGGCCTAATAAACTACCCCGGAGCCACTATATTTTCACAAGTTGATGTGAGCCTCGGCGATCGGCTGATATCCCAGAGTTCGAGCACGTATCCTTATCGATGCATCATAGAGAGTCTGATCAACTACAGTAAAGATGCGTTGGAATCACTTTTCTCAGCCGGTCTGTTTTACAAAGACACAGCCGGACACATGGACGCAAATGATCCTGTAGGACGTAACGCGGGGTTGACGAAACGTTCGCTCTACACAAACGGTGGTCAGGTGGTGGAGCTGCTGGCTCCTATTCACAGCGATATTTTCTTTCAAGAAAAATTAATGCTGAATGGCGTTGACATCAAAATACGCCTGACCCGTGGTAAAGATGAGTTCTGTCTGATGAGGGCTGATGATGTAGCATACAAATTAAAAATTGTGTCAGCATCCCTATATGTCAAGAAAGTGTCTGTATCACCTCCTGTGAGACTGGGGCACGCCCAGGCACTGCTCTCTACTACCGCCAAGTACCCCATAGATAGGGTATGTCTAAAGAATTTCTCCATACCCGCGGGATCGCGTGTTTCAAATCAAGAAAACCTGTTTTTAGGGACGCTGCCAAAATCTATCGTCCTAGCTATGGTCGATAACGATGCTTTCACAGGATCCTACGAAAAAAACCCTTTTGCATTCAAACATTACGATTTGGAGTTCCTGGCGGTCTACGTCGACGGTCAACAATTCCCCGCAAAACCTCTACAACCCAATTTTGAGGCAGGGTTGGCAGTTCGCGAATTTTACCAGCTGGCAATGACGACCGGAAGACATCTTAAAAACCAGGCACTCTCTATCGACAGGAGCGATTTCCTGAACGGGTACACGCTTTACGCCTTTAATCTAACGCCTGATGAAGACTGCGGGCAGCACATATCCCTCATCAAATCCGGAAATATCAGACTCGAAGCGCGGTTCAGACAAGCGCTGCCGCATACTATTAACTTGATCGTTTATGCAGTGTTTGACAGTATTGTTGAAGTGTCTAACCACAGACAGGTCCTGGTTGATTACTATTGAAATGAATACGATACAGCTCACGGGGATCATGGATAAAATCACGTGCAACACTCATTTTCTCGGAGTTCTCCCAAGCGATCAACTACCTAAAAAATCTGTAAGGAACTTACCAGCGTTGTGTATAATTAATACGCACCCGGCACACCTACCAGGAGAGCACTGGCTTGCTATTTATTTGCCTCAAGATGGACCAGCGTGTTTTTTCGACAGTTTCGGTAATCCCCCCTACAGCGAACGCTTTCCAGCCACCATCAAAAACTTCCTAACAACCAATGATGTCGACGTTATGTATTCGGACAGACGTGTCCAGGATTTTTCATCAGATACTTGTGGCCAGCACTGTGTGTTTTTTCTATATCATTTAGTCAAGGGTCGTAACTATCACGACGTGATGAAACTATATAGTTATGATTATATTAAAAATGATAAAATGGTTTCGCTCTTTGTTCAGAGATTAAGTCCGTATGATTGTAATGAAAAATGTTTTCGTGTATTCATTGTGTGCAGACGTGTAATATATCATTGAATCATGATTGAGTAATCACTCTATATTGTATTTTTATAAAAAACAATAAAAAATCATAAAAATCCATAATTTTCAATATTTTTATTTCAGATCAAACAGACGACACACACACACACACACACACACACACACACACACACACACACACACACACACACACACACACACACACAGCGTTTAATGCGTTAAAATATTCCATGCATGCAAATAAAATGGATGCTTTAAAATTCTAGCCATTGCCCTCTATCGATAGACGGTGATTTAAAAATGGCGTCTTCTGACGATCTCGATGAAGAACGGGCATATCGTCGGGGTTTTTTAGACGGTCGAATATGGGGTGACGTTGATGTAGCAGGCATACTCTTTAGACCGTTGATCATACGTCTAACATGATGATTCGGAACCGTAGAAAAAGGGATGTTTAATTCGGCAAATGCCTGTAGAAACTCAGACCATCCTAGAGGTCTTCGGTCATCCCGAACCTTTTGTGGAGCCGTGACATTTTTTAGCAAATCAACCATGTGTGATCCTTGTACAGCTTTACCCCTGAACACAAACTCTCCCGACTCAGTCCAAGAGCTTATTCCTTTAGCTTTTGACATTTTGTCTAATATGTATCTACTGTTTTTCACGCTTCTCGCCGGTACATTCTTCAGAACTTCTGCAACAACATCTTCCACATTTCCACCAGCCTCGACATTGGTGGCTACGCCATCGTCTTTATGACCGGGGCCTGGGTGGGGTAATGCCAACGTCAGCATACTGGTCTCCCGATCGCCTTGTTTAACGATAGCCAAAAACCTGCTCAGGATGTTTGTGTAAAGCTTGGCTTTTTCATATTGATTCAAATCAGTCCTGAGTAAAATATTTCTCACAGAATCATCCAGATCGTTCTCAACAACCTGTTGAATATTCTCACGACCATTTCCAGATTTCAACTTTTCCAGCTGATGCTGTGGGACTAAGTACATTTTCTCAGCATGCTCCATCCTCACCCCCGTCTAGCGGCTATTAAGCTTGAAATAAAGGGTACTGCAATGCTCAGGAGTGGTAGAATAAACCCCCCTCTCTGGTTGAAGATCCGCTTCTTGGCCAATATTCCAAATTTTTTACTGGCAACAAATTTAATTTCGGCTTTTCTCTTTTTCAGTTTTCGGTACTGTTGATGACTGACCGGAATTGTGCCATATAGGATGTTAAGAGCCACTTCACACAACGTTAAAATGAAATCATCGGATGCCGATTGTAAAATAAGCCGACGGTGTTTAGGGGTGGCCTTATGTAGCAGTTTTAACATAGGCAGATGCTTACAAAGTCGTGCTGACATGCCTATTTATTACGTTCTTCTTTTTTTCTGGAGATAAACCACTTGACGATCGGAAAGCAGACCCGTTCTGAGTCGGTATTGTTCAGGAGTTTTTGCTTTATAGTCTATCATTAAATATCCAAAGGGTTGACTGGTAGCATCATGATAACACTCCATAAAGTATTTTGCATTCCCGGGGTACATTTGTCGTCCTAACACCGCCACTTGATTAACATCCCGAGGATTTTTAAACAGAATCAAGTAATTGGTGTTTAAGCTGATGGTACGGCTGGATTTACCCTGGACAAATAAATTCTGAACTATATAAATAGCGCTGAGATTACGGTGATGCACATACTGCGTAAAGACCCGTTCAATCTCAGCATTCCCGCTAGCTTGACGCATCATATCATCCACAATCAGCAGGTTGGTTTTGTTGACGGGAAGTAAATCATCATCATTCAGAGTCGGGGGTATTCCTTCCACAAATTTAATATCATACAATTTATGCAATTCGTCGTAAAGCGGTTGCCAACAATCATACAGAAAAACAATGTTTTCAATTTTTTTAGATATCAAACTCAAACCATTTTCCAACAAAAGTTTTACAAAATAAGACTTTCCAGAATTGGAGGGTCCACTTAATACACAACTAAATGGATGTTGAAGCCTAAAATCAAAATCAGAAGCATCCCGTGACCCTCTATGTGACATTGGATCAGTAGCCATAAGGGAGAGTGGTGAAATCGGGCAAAAGTCTACGTTTATTGTACACCACCTTAAACTTTTTAACAACTGATTTGTTGTGCAATGTGAGAGTCTTTTTATTTCTCACAATGTTTTCAGTATGAGCCATGATGCATTGCGTGTCATCGTTCTTCGTCACATAGCTGTCAACCAGACCAATCAGACTGTCTAAGCGTATAGCTTTGGAATTTTTAGCATTCAACGTTATACCCTTAGCTTTCATACACACTTTGTCTTTGGCAGTCCGATAACCGTAAGATTTAGGACCGCTAGAGCAAAACTCTGTGATGTGATCCCCATCGTCTATTTCATTCGTTAGTTCCCCCAAATGATCCCCCAACGGGGGATCCCAGTCGCCCTCCCTAGACACGAAAATAACGCTATCGGTATCGGAGTAAAGCAATCTGTCGCCAAGTTTGTCCATCAGGTTGTACAGCTCCAACCGCGCATGTGCCGTTGTAAACGCCCCCACAAACACATTGATATCTTTAGTACTACGAACACTCCCTTTGGGCTCGCGATACTGAACAAGAGCTACATCTTCTGAGACGAATGTGAAACAAGACAATGATTCGGTTTTGCCAAAAACAATTTTGGTAAATTCTTCAGGTTTGTTTACCATAATGGTTATTGGTAGGTCTTCCCTCGTAGAGAACCTCCCCCAAAGGCTATTAAGCAATAATTTGTTAATGGCCCTCTGCGCGGGGTTGTACTCAATCTTTTCGGGGTCGAGATGTATCCCCTCTTTTTCAAAATACTCGCGAATGTATGCATTTTTGTCGGCATCCGTGACGACGTTCGACGGATACCCCGATGCTTGCTGTTTTAAACGTAAAAACGTTTTCACATAGTCACAAAACAACGTATCTGACTGCTGTGGAAAATGCCACACTTCGTCTATCTTGGCAACCACATACCCCTTCTCGATTGCTTTTAAAAGTTCAATACTAACCCAACACCCTGACAGGGCCCTCTCTTCGTCCGTATGACTACAGACCGTTAACTGGTTTTGGTCGTGCGCGCAGGTCCTGCATAACGGGAACATTAGTTTTCCGCCGCATCTGTAAGGGAGAACAGGGAGTAGTAATTTACGCGGAGGGTAGACAGTCGCTTTGATAAGACCATAATAATTTTCAATCGGTTCGAAATCTTTGAAAATGATTTGTGGATGTTCGATAGGATAGCTCTTCCTAGCCTGACAGAAGGGATATAAGCTGGTAAAATCGACGTAACTTATTTTCTCACCAACCGCTGCTTTGTGATAGAGTTTATAAGCATTAGTATGCCCACCAAACAGTGCTTCTCGTGGTTTCAGCCGCTCGGGTTTTGAATAAGTGGTCATGAATTCTATCACAGAGGGGTCGGTCTTTTTCATTCTATTCCATTCGCACTCCCAAAGAACCTCAATTTTCATGCCATAGGCATTCTGTAGAATTTCAACCTTATCGGCAAATCGCGTTCTGAGAACACCGTAGGGGACTCCCGACAAGGGGTGTGTCTCATAGGCGTTAAACATGCATTCGTGTCCATGGTGCATGCAACCGTTAAATTCTAAGCCGTGTTGTACGCCGGCCTCCTCGTAGTACCCGTCTAAAAAGTAGCGCCCGACCGAGACTTCGCCTCGGTTAACTGCGTGACAAATGTCTACGTTTCGAGTCTTTTTCACATACTCGAGCCATTCGATCGAGACGTTTGAGTAGGTCTTACTCTGTCGAACATATGCATTGTTATGGGTCAGTGCTAACGTACCGCTGTTCAAATAATGCGTTTTGAAGACACCCATGCAGCAACTAGCTAGCGTCGTGAACCCAAAAGGGTCGAGTTCGGTACATTTTATGAACGCCTCGCGGTATTTCATGCATGCTTCACGTAATAAGACTACGTCATTTACCCCATACTCATACAACTCTTTCCCGAAGTTAAACTCCTTACCCACCGTTGTGCTATACCATGAATCAAACTTTAGTTGGTCTTTATCAGACATGTTGTCACGATTGTAGTACTTTTTGTCGGGGTAGGGGCCTATATAGGCTGCATTTTCTACCCTGTTGAAAAGATGGGGAAAGTAACCTTTTTCAGTTGTGGTCAAGTTTAGCGCAGCTGGCATCTTAGACAGAGCCATGGGGATGAATGCATAAGAGTCTATATAACGCTGTTTAAAAACATCATCGTACATGAAAATTAATTTACACCCTTGCATAATGATGTCTACCTTAAGCCCTGCTTTGCAAAAATACTCAAGAATGAGAAATGAGTCGAATCTTGATGCGTAATGGGCTATGAAACAGAAGCCAGCGTATCGGGGTTGTCTGAATCGATCGAATAGCGCAGCAATGCATTCGGTGCCTCCCGCAACAAATTTCTCCCCTTTAAAGGTGATTGCGCATACGAAGTTTGCTACGTGTCGTCCATTTTCATAACGAGTTTCAAAATCGTAGAAAATATACTTCTCGGTAGGCTCCTTGGGGGGTAGGGGAGTTATAAAACACTTGTGTAAACCCATATCATGAAGATCGACGCCGCAATAGATACATCGGACTGCCGCACATTTGTGACGTTCTCCTTTGGAATATCCTATGACGTCGTATCGTCTGTTACATAATTTGCAATATTTAACCACATCGCATGACGGTCTGACACGCCCCAGAGGGATTTTTTTATGCATGTCGTAACAGTAGCTCGATTTACAAAAACGCAGACAATCGGTACAATGCACAGTTCTTTTAGGTACTTTGTAACATTCGGCGTCGTGGCATACATTACAGACGTGTGCGCATTGATGATGTCTTTGATTTTCATAACCGCCATAACAGTATTCGCATACATAGGATGTACCTATGAACGCTGTAAGATTGGTTATCATGTAGTAATGTGCGTCGTGCAAATAGAGACATATCGTTTTCGGGTGAGGATCATTGTGATTTTTGTACGTTTCTAACACGCCACCTGCAGTTCTGTAAAAAACAACGATTTTAATGTCAAGTAGTCTTTCAAACGCCTCTAAGTCACCGAGTCCTATCTCGCGGTCGATTGCGAAACCGGCGTTTTGGTTGATGACGGTCGCCCGTCTTTCTAGCATGTTCTCTGGTAATTGGGGATCAAGAAAACGCACCAAGCAAATAGATAGGCATAATTTATTTGAAATATTGTTGGGGCAAAATAAACTCATCTTTTTTTTTTTGATCACCTGATTCAACGCCAAATCCGTAAGTTTACGCCGCCCACCACCTCTCCTGTTCATAGCCACACTTGCTTCTATCTCGATAGTTTCGTCAGATAAAATCTGTTCGTCGCTCTGTAAAATTTTCTCGAATTGTTCGAGAAGTTCATTAACATCGTAATTATTTCTGTCCGTTAAAACGACGTTGACTGGGTATTGCATACTAGGGGCCGTCAATGCCAAATTGATGACAGTAGAATCACCACCAAGATCTCTAGAATACGATACAATTTCGCTAAGAGCGTCATGTAGGAAGATGTTATACGCAGCCAAATCTGTAGAGTTAATATCCCTCAGATTCATACTTCTACGCAATTCGATACTATTGAAACGGGGTCGAGGTAAAATACGATAACCGTTTACAACCCCACCTTCACGAATCAGTGATTCAATGGCGGACCTACTTAACGTTGTTGTGCCCGAAGGGGTACGAGTGTTGCTAGTCGTCGACCTATCAGTGCTACTACAAGACGATGTCATATCAGGACCAACATTACCTGTACTGGCAGGGGCGTTGCTACCCGTCGTGGGCTCAGTGGCAGAATTACCTGGGGGGATAACATTGATAGACGATGGGTGATCAATTTCGACATTACCTGCTGGGGGTAATGCATCGCTAGATGCTGCTTCATGTTCGTTTAATGCATAACCATCTTGTACAATTTGTATATCACATTCATTTAATAGTTCTTGTAGCCGATCACATAGATTAATATTGGGGAATTTCTCAATAGCTATTTCTATTTGCTCTAAATTACAAGACTGTGACGTCGGCTCTACATTAAAAGATGTTGGAACAAATTCCGAATACATATTTATCATTTGTTGTAACCCGTCACACAAATCAGGGGTACCATCAATTTGTATATCAAACATTCGCTGTAGAGTATCTGAAAGATTTTGGTCTGGAAGACAGCATTGTGCATTGGCGGCTGGTTTGTTTTTGCCAATGTCCATTTTAATTTTTATTTTGAACAAACCACTATTGACCTGAAATTATGAAATATCAAAAACCCTGAGCATTCAGTGTAATGAAAATGACAATTCAATTAGAAACACAATGTAAAAAATAAAAAAATAAAAAAATAATAACAATACAAGTAAGGGGATGCTACTACATTCACGTAGAATAATACAGAATACAAATCTAATAGCACACATTAAAATGAATACAAAATATCATACACGGCTGTTCCCTCTCATCTTCTACGTACCGCACTGCTTATAACTCCGAGAAGATTGACAATTAAACGCCGTTCCCTAAGCTGATCGTTTAATATGAAAAGCACTCGTTCATTGTTCTCATCCCCCACTGCTTGCAATCTGTGGATAGAATTTTCGAGGCTCTGATACCGTTCGTATAAAATAGTCTGTAATTCACGAATCTTTATGTCCTGAGCATCCATACGGTCGTGAATCGCGGTGAACCCTTCCTCTATTTTACGGCATAACGATGTGTAGTATACCTCTGACTGCTCACGGTACTCTGTGTGTAGCACTACAGTTCTATGACGAATCTCTTCGCCCTGTGCAATAAGTCTGTTAATGAGAACATGTGTCAGAGCACTATTGCAACAAGGTTGATCATTCCGCACAGTCGTGGGGCGATGCACTTCTTCTCCTTCTTCTTCTTCTTCTTCTACTTCAGCAGACGTCAGGTCGTGAAAAGGATACGGCGATTGTCTGGCTCTCACAACATCTTCGTCGTAAGCATCATTTGACCACGAGACTTGATCCCATCGATCCTGCTGTGTTTCGGTCCACGCCGTCAAATCATCTGTACTGTCTACTTGCTCATCTGTAAAGATTGAGAGATGACAAAACACAAATTAAATACTATTGTAGAAAGTATATCATGGCTATGATTAGAATATCATAGCAGATCTCATTAGCAAATTAAATGAAGCATATTAATAATAATAAATGTAGTATTTACCATAATTTTGATTGGTCTTGGGTGCTACGATTTGCGTAGAGTATGACACATTTCGACGTTTTCTGGGCGGGGCGCTAAAACTCGGTCCTGGTTGATTGTCTGAGTCCGTCGTAAGATCAATCAGATCTGCACATCTCATAAGCTGATCGTCAGAACACAACGACGCGTTGGAAAAAGGTGTACCGGCTCTAGCAGGGGTTTGTGTTTCAGCGTTTTCTTGCGACAAATCGATACATTCTGACAGTATAGGCATCTGCAACAAACCTGTGAAAAGACAAAAGGCGGTAGTATATTTAACAACTGTCAAAACAAATATATTCTTACGGTCTATATCATGATAGTACGCTCTTACCTGTTGTTGAGATGTCGAGGACATTCGGAGTGTCAGCTAAATCAGTAGTACTGTCTACTACTTGCACATCTGTGAAAAATGAGAGATGATAAAACTCAAATTAAATACTAATACATAAAGTATATCACAGCAATGTATAATTGAAAGTATGATTAGAATAACAAACAGATCTCATAATCAAATTAAATGAAATATAATAATAAAATGTCAGATTTACCATTATTTTGTTCAGTCTCGGGTGCTACGATTCGCATGGAGTATGTTACATTTCGCCGTTTTCGAGATGGTTCACGAAAACTCGGGCCTGGCAGTTCTTTGGAGTCTGTCGTAAGATCAATCAGATCTACAACTCTTATAAGCCGATCATCAGAACTTGGTGAAACCGTAGAAAAAGGGGTATTGATTCTAGCGGGATGACTGGTAGCTGTGGGGTCTTCTTCAGGTTCTTTCTGTGTCAAATCCACAAAACAGTTAGGGGTGATCCACTGTAACAGATCTGTGAAAAGATGAAAAAAAAGTAGAAGAAATATTTGGCAAATGTCAAACACTAACGTTTCATATGACTAACAGAGAGATAGCGCGATTTTACCTGCGTTCGAGACGTCTACGATATTCTCTGGCGTGGCTGTCACTAAGACAAAATGGTAGATTTGTAAATTTAACTTTGCACAATTATTTAGATTGAGACTAGATTTAATTATAACACATTCCACACACTATAGCAAATCATAGTTTACATAAAATAAATGCAATGAAAATCATACAGTTAATCCTAAATTTATACAGAATGGAATTATAATAATAGCATCATAGCATTTCATAGAGATGTGCATAGAAAATGGACAAGATAAAATATATGATATTATAACGTTTATAAATGATGTACATAAATAAATGATAGTTATACATGAAAAAGTCAAATTAAATTGTATATTTATGCCAATATTTATATGTGTATAAGAATAGAAAATATATACTTACGGTTGTCGATGGATTGAAAAGCAAGCAGCTCAATGTTCGATTCTAGAGCATAAAAGACCTATTTAAATAAACATTTGCAAATTTTATATTCTATGAATATTGTACATTTGGACAGATAAAAAATAAACGACACGCCCGGAGCAGCAGCAACCCCTGCCTACATCCTTTCTCATAACCAAACATGTAAACTCATCGGTCGATTAACATAGCAATCATACTCACTCACTCTCACACGCACACACACACACACACACACACACACACACACACACACACACACACACACACACACATTTTGAAAACATATTGTGAAACACTACATAGCAAATAGGCTACCATAAAAACACATACGGTTACGCATGATATCGCGGTTCGAACATGGGGGATCTGAAAAGACTAACAAATCAAACACAAATGCCATCACACCAAAACATACTATGAAAGGAATACCACCGCAGTCCGGACCAAAAGTGCGTAGATCATAGCATGAAGACATTGCAATATTCGTAGTTCTTTTTAAAATCAGAGAACTCGTATTAACATACGCCGAATCAAACACAAAAAACTCATAACAAGGCCTACTCAAACGAAAGCCACCGCATGGGACAACAAACAATATAGCTTCATAAACTTTGATAGCCAAAATAGCAATTTGTTTAAAATATAAATATCAAAATTACGTAGTTATGAAAAGGCATTATAAACACATAATAACTGTAAACAAATATTAGACCTACTTTCAAATATAACTAACACGTAATAACTGCAAACAAATATTACTTTCAAATATAACAAACCATTATATGTTACATCGAAATCAAACACTTAAACTCTTAACAAAGTCAAGTCATACGAAGGCAAAGGGTAAAAAGCAACAGCACCCCGCCCCACAGCCATTTTTAGTAAGATTACCCAAAATAACCATTTGTGTAAAAATAAATATATATTAAAATTACATAGTAATGAAAATCATTTATAAACACATAATAAATTATCTGTACAACCATCTGAAAGACTAACGAACCATAATCTTAATCACAGATTTAAATTCCGAGTCTTCCAATAATAATAATGATTAAAACAACATCAGTCGTTTGAATCATAGCTCTACTATTTTTACAAATAAATTAATTACTGAGAAAAACCACAGCTTAAAGTATAAAAGAAATAGTCCTTACCTTCCATGTTTGAAGATTGCCTCGAGGATATGAAAAACGGCAGCGAATTTTAGTTTCGAATGAGGGACCGTGCGACGGCCGTCTTTTAAATACCTTTTAGGCCGCTGTGGACAGAGAGATGGGCGGAGTAGGGGCGGAGTCTGGTTTCGTTTTAATACATCGATAAAAATATATCATACTAGCCATAGATAAATAAAAGTTATAATGTATGTTTTATTTCATGCGTAAAATTTTATTATTTTTTTATTTTTTATCATTATTTTAAATCCAAACATTATGCACTTAGCATGTTGCAAACAATGGAATTCTTGTTTAGCGAGTAGCCTACTAACCGATCTGCGTATAAATGTATTTTAGTTTAAACTTTTAATAGCGTAGGGCTATATACAAATATTGGATTAGATTCTGATTATTTAACTGAAACATTTAAACCTATCATCAAATAAGTTCATAAAAAATTTTGACTATAATATGGATAAAAAATTATAAGCTAGGCTATTACAACATAACGAAATAATGGCTCTGATTGTTGAGCAATATATTGGATAGCGATCATTTATCTTTTATTTTTATCCAATGGTTAAATTTACTTCACTAGGCTACTATATTTGCGGATTTTCTTAAAATAAATAAAAACAGTCGCTCACTAAATAAACGTATTCTTAGAGTCACAACCCTAACATATTTATATATAAATACAATAGGCCTACCTGATTTTGAACACAAGAGGGCAGCATAGCACTATGAATGTCTTGATTTATTTATTTTTTGGACTAAACAACTATTCTGGCTGTTTTGAAAGTGACACACTTCCTGCTGCCAGTTGGTGGCGCTATAACTTTGACTCACAATAGTTACATCCATCTGATCGGCCTCTTACCACGAACACACTGCTGAAGTTTCATCAAGATCAGTTAATGTGTGCAGAAGTTATACCACTTCGTGTTTCTCTTTTCTCGCCATAAATTCGTGTCCCCGCCACGGCCAAACCATTGGAGATATCAAAAATCTGTCCTCAATTTAGCATCCTCAATGTCTTGACTTCATGCTGACCGAGTTTGGAGGCGATTGGATGAATTCTCTAGGAGGAGTACATCAAATTCCACAGCATGCGTTTTTCAAACAACCCATAATAGCCGACTTCCTGTTGGGCTGGCGTAAAACTTAAGATTGCGAAAGTTGTTCGGCCCGATGAGATCTATATGTGTACCGAGTTTCATATTAATTCATGCAAGCGTGTTTGATATATGGACCACGTTTTCAGACCCCGTTCAAGGGGGCGCTGTTGAGCCCCCCTGTCACGCCCGTTTCTGAAACTTTTCACATGTCTACTGGCTAATCATTGTCCGGGAAGATAAATCTCATCACATAGAGCCTCTTTCACCTAGCTATCATCATATAGAGACTGTGTCTGTTCCCCGAATTTGGAAATCCAAAAAAACGTTTAAACCCATCTAAGGTTAAAAATTTAATTGATGTTCAACAAATAAAAAACAGCTATAATACAGATGAGCAAATGCTAAAGCTTGGGTTGCTGAATATTCGATCGCTTACTTCAAAAGCACTCATTGTTAATGATATGATTTCAGATAATAACCTAGATGTGCTGTGTTTGACAGAAACCTGGCTAAAACCAAACGATTACATTACTTTAAATGAGTCCACCCCGCAAGATTACTGTTATAAACATGAGTCTCGTCTGAAACGCAAAGGGGGAGGAGTTGCTGTAATCTACAGTAATATTTTCAAAACCACTAAGAAATCAAGTTTTAAATATAATTCTTTTGAAGTGTTAGTACTTAATGTAAAAATATATAGTATAAATGATAAATCACGATTTGTGCTGGCTACTGTATACAGGCCACCAGGGCACCATAAAGATTTTATCAAAGAATTTGCAGACTTTCTATCAGAATTAATATTGACTGCAGATAAAGTACTAATTGTTGGTGATTTTAATATACACATCGATAATGAAAAAGATGCATTGGGATTGGCATTTAAAGACATTGTAAACTCAATTGGAGTTAGACAACACGTGTCAGGACCTACTCATCGTCGTAATCATACTCTAGATCTAATATTATCACATGGAATAGATGTTGATGCCGTTGAAATTCTGCAGCAGAGCGATGACATCTCAGATCATTATCTAGTCTCGTGTAAACTTCATTTAGCCAAGGCTGCAAAGCCAACTCCGTGTTTCAAATATGTTAGACCTATCACTTCTGCCACTAAAGATTGCTTTATTAATAATCTTCCTGATCAGTTTCATCATCTCAGCATCCCAGATAGCTTAGAAGAACTAGGTATTGCAACAGAAACTTTTAACTCTCTCTTTTCCAGCACTTTAGACACAGTTGCTCCGTTGCGCTTAAAGAAGATTAAAGAAAATAGTCCAACGCCGTGGTACAACGAGCACACTCAGGCCCTTAAGAGAGCAGCCAGAAAAATGGAGCGCAACTGGAAGAAAACAAAACTAGAGGTATTTCGCATTTCATGGAAGGAGAGCTCGATTGCATACAGAGAGGCTTTAAAAGCTGCTAGATCTGCTTATTTTTCAAACCTATTAGAAGAAAATAAACATAATCCTAGGTATTTATTTGAAACGGTGGCTAAACTAACGAAAAAGAAAGCTTCAAGCACCGAAGTTTCCAAGCAACACAGCAGTCATGACTTTATGAACTTCTTCACTTATAAGATTGATAATATCAGGGAGAAAATTATAACTATGCAACCGTCTACTACAGTATCGCATCAGGCAGTGCATTGTAGTCTCCCTGAGGAAAAATTTGATTCGTTCGTTGCTATAGAAGAGGAAGAATTTACTAAACTCGTTAAATCATCTAAATCTACAACATGTATGTTAGACCCTATACCGACTAAGCTACTGAAAGAAATACTTCCAGAGGTCATAGATCCTCTTCTTAATATTATTAATTCATCTTTGTCTCTAGGATACGTACCAAAAACCTTTAAGCTGGCTATGATTAAACCGCTTGTTAAAAAAACGCAACTTGATCCTACAGAATTAGTCAATTACAGGCCGATCTCAAATCTACCTTTTCTGTCAAAGATATTAGAAAAAGCAGTATCTTCACAACTGTGTTCCTTTCTTGAAAGAAATGATATCTGCAAGGATTTTCAGTCAGGATTTAGACCGTACCATTGTACTGAGACGGCTCTCGTTAGAGTCACAAATGATTTGCTCTTATCATCGTGGTTGTGTCTCTCTATTAGTGTTACTCGATCTTAGTGCTGCATTTGATACTATCGACCACAACATTCTTTTAAATAGACTCGAAAATTATGTTGGCATTAGTGGAATTGCACTAGCATGGTTTAAATCATACTTATCTGACCGTTATCAGTTTGTAGCAGTAAATGAAGAGATGTCTCATCGATCACAAGTTCAGTATGGCGTACCACAAGGCTCAGTACTAGGACCGCTGCTTTTCACTCTGTACATGCTACCATTAGGAGATATCATTAGGAAACATGGAATTAGCTTTCACTGTTATGCCGACGATACTCAGCTCTATATTTCTTCAAAACCTAACGAAACTTACCAATTCACAAAATTAACGGAATGCATAGCGGATATAAAAAATTGGATGACTCGTAATTTCCTACTTCTAAATTCTGAAAAAACAGAGTTTCTAATTATTGGACAAAAAACTTCCTCACGTAATAACCTAGAATACTGTCTAACACTTGATGGCTGCTCTGTTAAGTCTTCGTCGCCGGTTAGGAACCTGGGTGTGCTCTTTGATACCAATCTTTCATTTGAAAGTCACGTGTCTAGTATCTGTAAAACTGCATTTTTCCATCTTAAAAATATATCTAAATTACGCCATATGCTCTCATTGACAAATGCGGAACAATTAGTTCATGCGTTCATGACCTCAAGGCTAGATTATTGTAATGCTCTACTGGGTGGTTGCCCTGCACGCTTAATAAACAAACTACAGCTAGTTCAAAACGCAGCAGCTCGAGTTCTCACTAGAACCAGGAAGTATGACCATATTAGCCCGGTTCTGTCAAAACTGCACTGGCTCCCTATTAAACATCGCATAAATTTTACAATATTGCTGATCACGTACAAAGCACTAAATGGTTTAGCTCCGCAGTACTTGAGCGAGCTCTTAACGCATTATAGTCCTTCACGTCTATTGCGATCTCAAAATTCCGGCCAGTTGATAATACCTAGAATATCAAAATCGACTGCTGGCGGTAGATCCTTCTCCTATTTAGCACCAAAACTTTGGAACAGCCTTCCTACCATTGTCCGGGAAGCAGACACACTCTGTCAGTTCAAAGCTAGACTAAAAACACATCTCTTTGACCTAGCTTTCACATAATACATTATAGACTTTAGATTCAATATTAGGCTGCATGGATTAGGTCAGCTGGAACCGGGAACACTTCCCATAAATCCTGATGTACTCGTTACATCATAAGAAGAATGGCATCTACGCTAATTTTAGTGTCTTTGTTTATCCCGCAGCCTGCCCGATCCAGGCTGTATCCAGATCTGATGAAGGACCTTCGCCTGGACCCGATGACAACGCAGTGCTGAATTGCCAACTAGTCTCTCCCTATGGAGGATCCCTTTACCACTCTACAGATAAAGCGTTGTCGGGAAACTCAATTCGCGTATCTACCCCAAATTGATAAAATAAAATAAAATTCTGTATCAAAAATTATAAGGAAACACCAGTACTTTGTTTAGGCTTGGTTTGTAGGGAATTACAAACCTGCGTACATATATGATGCTTCTTATGATGTAACAACATTTGACACTGTTGATCATAACATACTTCTTGACAGGCTGGAAAACTGGGTGGGGCTTTCTGGGATAGTCCTAAAATGGTTCAGGTCATACTTAGATGGGAGAGGTTATTATGTGAGTATAGGTGACCATAAGTCTGAGTGGACATCCATGACATGCGGAGTCCCTCAAGGCTCAATTCTTGCACCACTCCTGTTCAACCTGTATATGCTCCCAATGAGCCAAATAATGAGAAAGAACCAAATTGCTTACCACAGCTATGCAGACGACACACAGCTCTACTTAGCCCTATCGCCTAACGATTACAGCCCCATTGACTCCCTGTGCCAATGCATTGATGAAGTCAACAGTTGGATGTGTCAAAACTTTCTTCAGTTAAACAAAGACAAAACCGAAGTCATTGCGTTTGGAAACAAAGATGAAGTTCTCAAGGTGAACGCATACCTTCACTCTAGGGGTCAAACAACTAAAAATCAAGTAAGGAATCTCGGTGTGTCCCTAGAGTCAGACCTTAGTTTCAGTAGTCATGTCAAAGCAATAACTAAATCAGCATACTATCATCTGAAAAATATTGCAAGAATTAGATGCTTTGTTTCCAGACAAGACTTAGAGAAACTTGTGCATGCTTTCATCACCAGCAGGGTGGATTATTGTAATGGACTCCTCACTGGCCTTCCCAAAAAGACCATAAGACAGTTGCAGCTCATACAGAACGCTGCCGCCAGGATTCTGAGCAGAACCAGAAAACATGAACACATCACACCAGTCCTCAGGTCTTTACACTGGCTCCCAGTTAAATTTAGGATTGATTTTAAAGTATTATTACTGGTATATAAATCATTCAATGGCCTAGGACCTCAATACATTGCAGATATGCTCACTGAATATAAACCCAACAGATCACTCAGATCACTAGGATCATATCAGCTAGAAATACCAAGGGTTCACTCTAAGCATGGCGAGTCCGCTTTTAGCTATTATGCCAGCCGCAGCTGGAACCAGCTTCCAGAGGAGATCAGATGTGCTCCTACTGTAGTCACATTCAAATCCAGACTCAAAACACTTCTGTTTAGCTGTGCATTTACTGAATGAGCACTGTGCCAATGTTCGTCCGACTGTTTGTACTGTATTTTATTTTATTTTTCTAAACTGTTTTAATTATTCTTATTTCTTTTATTATTTTAATTTTTTCTATGTAAAGCACTTTGAATTGCCATTGTGTATGAAATGTGCTATATAAATAAACTTGCCTTGCCTTGCCTTGCCTTGCCATATATTCAAACGCACATAACTATAGAACCAATTCTTAATGCGCATGTGAACGCCATCAGCATTTCTCACAGGTTCGCGTTTAAAGTCTATGTAGAGAGAATTGGGTCGTCTTAGCCCCTAATTTAATAACAAATGATTGTTGCGACGGAAGTGAATCAATCATAACTAACCTTAGCTGGAAAATAACTTTACTAAAGAACCGCTATAAAGCCAAAACAATCTCTGTTACCATAAATTATACGTTTATCTCTGTAAAGCTGTTTTGAAACAATCTACATTGTTAAAAGCGCTATATAAATGAAGATGACTTGACTTGACTTGGCTAATAAGTGTGATGTGTCTGTCGAGTTTCATCCAATTTCAAGCATGCTAAGAGTCTCAAAAGCATCCGAAAAGAATATTAAAGTTTGATGCGTTGCCACGGCAACAGTATCTAAGATATCAATAATCCTGCCACAGGTCTACATCTGCCGTGTGTCTACATTATACACAAAGTTTGAAGCAAATCGGATAAAAATAAGAGGGTGATTTCAAAGCATTTTGAAAGTGACAAACTTCCTGCTGCCAGTTGGTGGCGCTATAACTTTGACTTTGAATAGTCACATCAATGTGATCGGCCTCTTACAACGAACACACTGCGGAAGTTTCATCAAGATCAGTTAATGTATGCAGAAGTTATAACACACTTCCTGTCCCATTATTCGCCATAAATTCGTTTCCTCATCACGGCCAAACCGTTCGAGATATCAAAAATCCGTTCGCAAGAATTCATCCTCAGTGTCACACTGAGTTTGGTGGCGATCGGATGAATTCCCTAGGAGGAGTATTTCACATTCCATTGTATGCGTTTTCCAAACAACGTATAATAACCGACTTCCTGTTGGGCTTTTGTAAAACTTAGAGCACGAAAGTTGTTCGGCCCGATGAGATCTATATGTGTACTGAGTTCCCTTTCGAAAACTACAATCGATGCTGCACTGCTCAGCGCATTGGGAACGTCTTTAGTCGTGACCAGCTGTGAATATTGTGTGTAACACATCGATAGAATTGACCCGGAGGTAATATAGCCTCGGTCGATGACGTCATCGGTGCGCACCCGCAACACGAGGCTATAAATAGATGAGCCACAGGTGCATCGTCAGGTCTTTTGTCTTCAGACCATTTCTGTGCATGTGTGAACGTCAAAACTCTCTCTCTACCTTTTATCTGCTACAGATCTTTGCTAGGAGTTAGTTTATTCAGGCAGTGTGCAGAAAATTTCTCATTTCTCAAGCCTTTTTCTCTCTCGTACATCAAAGAGTTTAAAAAAAGAGGAGAAATGAGCCAACAAAACAATAGTGTTGTGTTCTTCCATGCTCCCATCCCATGTCAGAACTGGATACACACACTTACTGCTTTGTTTGTTTGGGGAAAGAACATGCTGCCCTTGCATTTGAGCATGGTGATTGCGAGCACTGTGGAATGTTCACAGTTAAAGTGCTTCGCGTTCGCTTTGCTTATTTCAAAGGGGGTAGCGCCCATAATTGTGGGGCTCGCGTGCGATCTGGCTGAGAAGCGAGAGACGGTGCTTCCCTATCGCTCGCTCTCTCTCCAGATCGCGATGTCCTTTTGCCTGACTACCGAAGCGTGCCTCGGCGCTTCTTCGGCTCGGGCAGAGAACATTAAGAGTTAAACATTAAACATTAAGAGTTTGCTGCCTCCGAGCGTTTCTCCCGTGATGATAAAAGGAGATCGCTCGTGGCGATCGCTCGTGCAGTGGCCAGATTGATCTGATCACAACAAAAAGAGTCCCTTAAAACACAGTCTATAAATAAATAAAGATTGTAAATATTTATGTCTTGTGTCCTCGACATCGAGCCATTCTACTATCGCAGGTGCGAGGGCACGCGATTATATGATATTGCCTCAGTTTGGAGAGACGCTCGCGGGCTATCTCTCCCCTGGGATCACATTATCAGATGCATTTTCAGCGGTTAGGCTGGTACTGCGTTGTACACCATGTCCGTGTTAAAGGCATACCAGGTTGATCTTATCAAAGATTTAAACACAGCCTATCATCCAGACCGTGTTTGCTTGTCTGATTGGGATGTGTTTATTGCTGAGGAACTGATATTTATATTTATATATACAATATTTATTTATATATTATATATAATGTATGTATTATATATAATATTATATTGTCTGGCTGTTCTCTGGCCACATTTAATTCTGAGGAATTAAAGCTGCCTCCGAACACATCTCTCGTTATGTTAAAACGTTTGAGAGGTTCTCGAGGTGGTGACTTGTGTGATGGTCGGATTACAGCTAGACTGCCCTCCTTGAGGATCTCCATGACGTTAACTCGGTCATGGGAAAACCTTATTCTTCGTGCATCTTTGTGCCCTTGACGTATTAAGACTATCATGGGTGCGGGGGTGTGTGGTTATACGATGATGGGCCAGTCTGAAGAGACATTTTCTTCTCTTCTTTTTGCTCATCATCATTTTAGGAGGGTTCAAAAGCAGAGTGTAACGAGTTGCGCTCCCCCTCGTGAAAACTGGGGACCGGCTCGTTGTACTCAGCAGCTGCATAATAGACCTAAGACAAAATCCTGAGGGTTGTTTTGTCCCAGGTCTGTGGGGGTGTGCCCCTACGGGACGAGACATGTAAATCAAACAGCTCCTACCTGACACCCTCACGGAACCACTGTACTTCCTCGCCACCACTGGTGATTCGGGGAGCAGCGGTTTCCAGCGAAATGTTAGATGTTCTGTTGCTTTTCTGCTGTCATCCAGGACTCGGAACATCTAACATCCCCTCAAAAGGAAGTGTTAAGTTGATACCACTCTCAGAGAGTCTGTTAAATACAGTACAAATAGGATGGAATCCAATTTATTAATCGTCCTCCGCGTTTCAACGGCGTGGTATTCACTTCCGTGAGACCGGAACTGGTGCATGTAATGTCACAAGAGCTACAATCTCTGCTGAACAAAGAGGCAATAGAACATGTTCCTCTTTCAGAGAGAGAGTCAGGCTATTACAGCAGATACTTCCTGGTCCCCAAAAAGGATGGGGGGTTGCGTCCAATCTTCGATCTTTGAGGCTTAAACCGTACAGTTAAAGCACTCAAGTTCAAGATGTTAACGGTAAAGACGATCGTGTCGTAAATTCAACATCACGTTTGGTTCGTCATGATCGATCTGAGGGACGTATATTTTCAAATAGAATATTGCCACAACACAGGAGGTTCCCAAGTTTGCTTTTGGGGGCAAAGCTTACCAATATTGGGTCCTTCCATTCGACCTAGCCATGTTATCTCTAGGGGGCTGAGGTCAATGCCAAGGGTATACTCTCTCCCACCCTGAGGGTAACATGTTTGGGGTTAAATGGGATTCTGTCACCATCGGGCATAATTGTCTCCCGCTCGTGTCAGGACCAATTAACACCCTAAGCAACATCTAGCTAGGTCAGGACATTACATAGGTCTCATGGCAGCTGCGTCCACAATGATTCCTCTGGGCCTTTTGCGCATGAGACCATGTCAGTTGTGGCTCAAAACGGGGGATTTCAACTACAATCCCCAAGGGCAAATAAAGGCAAGAACACTCGCTGAGTGCTTCGTGTCCTTTCTAAAATCCATGTTTATGGTGAGTCATGCGCTGAATGCTTTGTGCACTTTCTAAAATCCATGTTTATGGTAAGGGTTACGCGCTGCGGCTTCGTTCCCTTTCTATGTGGTTCAGACCCCGGTTCCTTGCTTTGGGTCCCACTTTAGGTGCGTCTTGCTGTCGCAGAATGCTAACAGCAGACGTCTCCCTGATGGGCTGGGGAGCGGTCTTAAGTGGTCGTCCAGCTCAAGGGGAATGGGAGGGTCATCAGCTCAATTGGCACATCAACTGCCTCAAGCTGATGACTGTATTTCTGGCCCTGAAATACTTTCTCCCTCAGTTGAGAGACAGTCATGTCCTAGTGCAGCACAGCGGCAGTCTCTTACATAAATTACCAGGGAGGTTTGTGCTCACGCAATCTGAACAGAATAGCGAGGCAGATCTTTCTCTGGGCCCAGGAAAAGTTCCTGTCACTCAGGGCAGTGTACATTTCAGGGCACCTGAATGTGGGAGCGGATTTACTGTCCAGACAGAAACTACCGATAGGGGAATGGAAACTCCACCCAGAAGTAGTCAAACAGGTTTGGATACGAAGCGGAGGTGGACCTCTTCGCCTCTTATTAGAAAGCGCAATGTTCCCTCTACTTATCTCTGAATCACCCAGCCCCTGGGTCTGGATGCGATGGCGCACACATGGCCTAGAATGTGCATGTATGCGTTTTCCTCCAGTTTCTCTGCTCCCAGGAGTTCTAGCTAGAGTTTTGTTCTCCGAGATAATATCTCTCCTCAACCGCTCGCCTTGGACGATTCCGGAGAGGAGGGACCTTCTGTCTCAGATGGAGGGCACGATATTCCATCCCAGGCCCAACCTCTGGAACCTTCATGTTTGGCCCCTGATGGGTACCAACTGAGGGACACTGGGCTTTTCGCCTGTTGTTGTTGAGACCATTCTCAGTGCTAGTGCTTCCTTCACTAGAAAGAGTCATGTCAACAAATGGAGTGTCTTTGAAAGGTGGTGTGTCATAATGCAGATCCGGTCAACTGCCAGATTGCTTCAGTTCTGGAATTCCTGCAGGAAATATTATCATCAGGCACATGCCCCGCCACTCTCAAGGTTTATGTGGCCGCTCTTTTGGCTTGCCATACCTTGGTTGACGGGGTGCCACTTGGGAGACATCCTCTGTTCGTTCATTTCATTCATGACGACTGAGGCCTCTCATAAAACCAAGATCCTATCATGGGACTTAGCTTTAGTCCTAGAGGGTCTGGTTGAGACTCCTTTTGAACCTCTAGAATCAGCGTCTGACAAACTTCTGACTCTAAGATGGTTTTTCTTATGGCAATAACTTCTTTGAAAGAATTGGGGATATGCAGGCTTTGTCGATTTCGCCACCCTGCTTAGACTTTGCCCCAGGAATGGTGAAAGTGATTTTGCATCCTCATCCTGATTACCTGCCTAAGGTTCCATTTTCGGCTGTACATCCGGTCATTCTAGAAGCCTTCTGTCCTCCACCGTTCACAACGCCGAAGCAGGAGAAATCTCATAGACTGTGTCCAGTCCGTGCTCTTCAGGCTTACATCCACCACACTAGCCAGTGGCGTAAGTCAGAGCAACTCTTCGTCTGTTATGGTGGTAGTAACAGAGGAGCAGCTGCCACCAAGCAGACCATGTCTCATTGGGTCAGGGATGCTATTGCTCTTGCTTGAGGCGCGCGGTCAAGCTTCGCCTAAAGGTCTTAGGGCTCACTCCACCAGGGGGGTCGCCTCTTCTAGTGCTTTGGCAAGAGGTGCCCCCCTACAACAGGTTTGTGATGCGGCAGGTTGGTCCTCTCCGCACACATTCATAAGATTTTATAGTTTGGATGTTCATGCCACTTCGGGCTCTCATGTCCTTGAGTCGACATCACAAGCTAATGTCTAGGCCTTCTTGCGTTCTTGTGAAACACACCTGCACAACCGTGGGGGTCCAGACATGTTCAAGCACGGCGGCGTGGGTATTCTCGTTCCCAATGCGCTGAGCAGCGCAGCATCAATTGTAGCTTTCGAAAGGGAACGATCTCGGTTACTTGACTGTAACCTTGTTCCCTGAGAAAGCGGAACGAGATGCTGCGCTACTTTGCCGTGCTGAAGATGTCCCAGGACTGCTCTTCAGACAAAATATCCTGACGATGCACCTGTGGCTCATCTATTTATAGCCTCGTGTTGCGGGTGCGCGCCGATGACGTCATCGACCGAGGCTATATTACCTCCGGGTCAATTCTATCGACGTGTTACACACAATATTCACAGCTGGTCACGACTAAAGACGTTCCCAATGCGCTGAGCAGCGCAGCATCTCGTTCCGCTTTCTCAGGGAACAAGGTTACAGTCAAGTAACCGAGATCGTTTCATATTATTACATGCAAGCGTGTTTGATATATGGACCAAGTTTTCAGACCCCATTCCAGGGGGCGCTGTCGAACCCCCCTGCCACGCCCGGGTACCAGCTTCAGTCCGGCCCTGATGGCCGCAGGTTCTGATGTGTGTGTAAAATTTCAAGAGTTTTTGAGCATGTTAAGGGCCCCAAAAGTGGCAAAAAGGCAAAAAAAAAAAAAATAATGAAGAAAAAAAAAAAAATCCTTACGAAAACAATAGGGCCTTCACCCTTTCAGGGCTTGGGCCCTAATAAATATAGCTGCGAGCAGCGGTTGCGGGCCCAAGCCGGTGGCACCGCCACCCTGGTGCCTTTAGTTACACTAAAGCCACTGGGGTGGCGGTGTCACCGGCTTGGGCCCGCAATCGCTGCTCGCAGCTATATATATATATATATAAATATATATATATATATATATATTAATTTTGAAATTAATCTAGATTAATCTAGATTAAAATGGCTCATTTGAATTCTGCCCAAGGCATTCAGAATATGTGTGCTACCCAAATATAAAAGTAAGTCTTTGAGAACGGGTTTCTCAAGCCAGGTGGCGCATTAGACCAGGGGCTCATCTCCTGTTTCCAAAATGCATCACAAACTGCTTGAGAAAGCTGTTCTACTCATAGACTGTAAAAGGTTACTACTGTACTGTTACCGTCCGTAGGCAACATTAGGTAGGCCTATGTTATTATCAACTACTATAGGCTATCAATTAGGGTTGGGCGATATGGCCTAAAATCCATATTGTGATATACATTGCAGCCTCTTGCGATAACGATATTATAATAAAACCATTTCAGAACAGGTTACACAGACCCTGCTAAACAACTGCTAAATGTATTTTTTTTTTTTTTTTTTTTTTTTTTGAAAGGGTGTATGTCGTTTTGAGAACATATATTGTGCAAAACTGTAAGTATACAACATAATTTTGCAGATAAATAAAATTTAAGTACACTAGCTGCAGAGACTTAAGTAGGTCTAATGTTTATTATGGCTTGGAGCTTATGAAACTCCAAATTTAAAATTAGAATATTGTCTAACTGATGTCTTTTCAGTTAAAAAGAAACACAACAACGATTCTTAAAATCGGGCGCAGACAGAGATTATGTGCTACACCACTCACTAAGATATATTGGGAATAATACGCTCGCGCTGGTATTCAGTGATATGTTTCGTTTTGAATTTGAGGTGGTAGAACGGATTAGTCGTGTGTTAACTTACCGAACTGTTACACCACACAGTCTACGTCGGACGGCTTAAATCCGAACCAAGTCCAAATAATGGATGTTGCACCGATCTTTTACACCAGCTTTCACTTTCAGCCGTGTTTACTTAAGATGACGACGAATATGATGCGTTGCAGCCGGGTGTTCCTCGCGGCCGCGGGTAGATTGCGTCATCATAGCTTGTGTAGCTTGAGCCAGCTCCCAACCCAACTTGGAGAATAGATTAACGGCGAAATTTTTTTTATCGCGCGATTAGAGTCTCGCGTTAACGCCGATAACGGCCCACCACTAATATATATTTTTTTTTTTTTTTTTACATATATATATAATGTATATATATATATTTTTTATATATATATATATATATATATATATATATATAAATATATATATAGTGTGCGTCCATGGCGAGGAACGGGCAGAGAAGAGCAAACGTTTTTTAGTTCATTCCTACTTACATAGGAATTCATTGAAAACGCTCGCTCTGCACCATTATCCATGTCAGTGCGGACAAACATATTTTACTTTCGTTTTAAGGTTAGCAATTCAACATCGTTGATTAACCGATGGTAAAATATTCCTCACCGTCACATACCTAGTATATTTTTATATAGATACAACAGGCCTACCTGACTTTGAACACAAGAGGGCAGTATAGCACTATGAATGACATAATTTATTTATTTTTTGTACTAAAAAAACATTCTGGATTTTTTAAAACTTAAACAATTATTAAATTGAAAAAAAAAAGAATAAAAGGGGTTTAGTTCTGATATTTGTATAATTTTATATAGAAATAAATGGTGTATAATTTCATTTTTAGAAGATAGGAGGTTTTTAGTGTTTCCTTTTTTGACATTACTTTAATCCCTCGCCATAGCAAAACCGTTTGAGATTTTTATGATCCGTTCACAATTTAGCCTCTTTAATGTATTTTCATCATGTTGAAGTTTGGTGGGAATAAAATAAACCACTTAAGAGGAGTGGGTAAAAATTCAGAGGCCGATTTTGCAAATAAATCCACATTCAAACCAAAATGCCTGACTTCCTGTTGCTCGGAGCTAATGACTGTAAATTAGAAAGTTGTCCGGCTCGATGAGACCAATATACATACCGATTTTTGTAACTGTGGGTAAAACTAACCCCCCCACTTTGTCAAAAGCATTTTGAAAGTGACACACTTCCTGCTACCAGTTGGTGGCACTATAACTTTGACTCACAATAGTTACATCCATCTGATCGGCCTCTTACCACGAACACACTGCTGAAGTTTCATCAAGATCAGTTAATGTGTGCAGAAGTTATAACAATTCGTGTTTCTCTTTTCTCGCCATAAATTCGTGTCCTCGCCACGGCCAAAGCGTTTGAGATATCAAAAATCCGTCCGTAATTTAGCATCCTCAGTGTCTTGACTTCATGCACACCGAGTTTGGAGGCGATTGGATGAATTCAAACAACCCATAATAGCCGACTTCCTGTTGGGCGGAGCTAATAACTTAGTGCGGAAGTTGTTCGGCCCGATGAGATCTATATGTGTACCGAGTTTCATATTAATTCATTCAAGTGTGTTTGATATATAGACCAAGTTTTCGGACCCCATTCAAGGGGGCGCTGTCGAGCCCCCCTGCCACGCCCAGGTACCAGCTTCAGCCCAGCCCTGATGGCCGTGGGTTCTGACCTGTGTGCAAAGTTTCAAGAGTTTTTGAGCACGTTAAGGGCCCCAAAAGCCCTCGAAACCTTGAAAAACAAAGATTAAATGGAGAATAGACAAATCCCACGTTAAGGGCCCCAAAAGTGCTTGAAAGGTTGACAAAAAAAATAAAATAAAAATAAAAATAAAATAAAATAATAATATTAATAATAATCCTTAGGAAAACAATAGGGCCTTCGCCCTTTCAGGGCTTGGGCCCTAATAATAATAAACGGAGCAATTCCAAGAGGGTCCTCACACCATCGGTGCTCGGGCCCTAACCAATGTATTTGCTTCCCTAATGTCAGCCAGGAGAGAATTCCAAAGCTTAGGAGCATAGGAAGAAAATGCTCTATCACCTCTAGAACGAAGCTGTGTCTTGGGAACAACCAAGAGACCACTCTGAGAGGAACGCAGATTACGACGTGGTGTGTAAGGCATTATAGATCAGTCAAGTACTGAGGAGCCAGATTATGCAAAGCCTTATATGCCAACATAAGGATTTTAAAATCAATACGGTACCTGACAGGTTTCCAGTGCAGAGACTTCAAGACAGGGGTTATATGATCCCTAGTCCTGACCCCAGACAATACTCTAGCAGCCGAATTTTGTAGATATTGAAGTTTGTCAATTGCGGTTTTTGATACCCCAGCTAGAAGACCATTACAGTAGTCAACACATGAAAAAACTAAAGAGTTTATCAACCTCTCAGCAACTGAGAAGGACAACATAGGACGTAAACGTGCTATATTTCTGAGGTGATAAAAGGATGTCTTAACCTTATTCTGCACAAAAGGCTCAAATGACAGTGTGGCATCAAATATGACACCAAGATTTTTTAATTTGCTTTGAAACTCCAAGGCAACACCATCAACACAGAGTAAGAGACCCAGCCTTTCGCAGTTGATGAGGAGAGCCAAGGAGCATAACTTCTGTTTTAGAGCCATTTAAAGACAGAAAATTATTAGACATCTAAATCTTGATCTCAGCAAGCTCTACAGTTCGAAAGATGCACAACGTCCACTTGCTGACCCGGTCTCAAATGGATATTAATCTGCGTACCATCAGCATAAAAGTGATAGTTAAACGTACAGTATGTAATTTTTTTCGCCGCTAGGGATCGCTAACCTCTTACAATCTATCTCTGTGTTGCTAAAAATGCAGGTCTCCCTTGTGATGTTTTAATGAAAGTATATCTGACATTTATACGGCCAGTCCTTGAGTACGCTAGCCCAGTATGGGGTGGACTACCTAAAGGTCTCTCTGATGAGCTAGAGAGGGTCCAAAAACGTTGCTGTCGGATAATAGGTGTTCCAACTTCTACTCTCCCATCACTGAGTGAGAGGCGCGACGAGGCCACTATACGTACTTTTACAAAACTACTCAAGGACAGTTCATCACCACTGCATTGTTTCCTGTCTGTGGCTCCAAGACCTACTTACCTACTACGGCAGCATAGGGAGTTTGTTGTGCCCAGGAGTAAATCAAAAAGACATGAACTTTCTTTTATTCCACGTGCTCTTAAACTGTTTTATAAATAATTTACAGTTTGTTTGTTTTTTGCATGATGCCTGATGTATTCCAGGTTTTTTGTGTATCTGTTTTTACTCTACCTGGTTGTTTTATTTATTATTTTTTATTTTTTAAATTTATTTCAATTAGGTAAGGTTGTTTTGAGTATGTGTTCTGTTTGATACATTTCAGGGTTTTGTCCTTCAATATCCTGCCTTGTCAAACTTTAAATAAAACTAACTAACTAACTAACTAACTACAATAACAAAGGCGTAGTTTGATGACGCAACATTTGCTAAGAATTATGGATCTTGTCGTCAACGTCAAGCCGACCGATCTAATAATGTTTATGGATGACTGAATACATTGATGCTTTTATCATGACTGTGATATGAAGCAGGTCGGGATTGCTAAGAGACAGCTATCAGCGAGTCCCGTGGATATAAAGGGAATATGGACATTTCATTCTACAGAACAACACGCAAGTGCAGAATTACAACTCACAGGTCAGTTTATTAGACAAATTAAACTTGTGAGGTAACGCAGCGCTGTTTCACTTGGTCTAACATTACACTATCACACTAAACTGCATTTGAATGTGTTAGTTTGTCTGTATGAGACTAGCAGTAAGCTAGATCAACATTAGAATAACATACAGATCATATTCTAACATTTTATCTTTGTTGAACTATATAACATTGATTGGTTTTATGTAAATGTGCTCACCTGTTTAATAAAGTACATGTACAAGTTACATATTGTGCCTTTAGGGTCAAGAGATCTTAATATTTGACCAAGTGGATAAATATACATACTAAAAAGTAAGGGACCCATTATTGACCCTTGTGGGACACCAGTATGAACAGAACCAACTTTGGACCTATAGCCACCCTTGTAGGACTTGAAGTAGGACTTGAATCAGCCAAGAGCTGTCTCTGACAAACCAAATACATTTTCAAAACGATTAAGTAACAATGCATGGTCAATAGTGTCAAAGGCTATACTAAGATCCAAGAGAATGAGGGTGTTTCACACTGGCAGTTTAGTTCGGAACATGGCACGGTTCGCATGAAAAATCACTAATGTGAACACTGTCATGCGGACCCGGGTGTGCACTGGGGTACCAAACCCGAGACTACCTGGAGGAGGTGATCTGAGTTCGGTTGCTCTCGAACCATGCCGCAATTCGCGTGAATGTGAAAGAAAAGTATCCTGCGCATGCGTTTTAGCTGATTATTATGTATTTAGTTAAATAAAACACATGTAAGGGATGATAGTATTGATGATTTACCTTGGATACAAGCGAGAGTGAGCCTGCAGTGTATTCGCGCATAGCACATGGAATAGGGCAAATCAGGGCAACAAATTAATGGAAATCCACTGTCTCCTCAAAGGAGTCCGTTCGCAAGCAGTAGAAAACCACCTTATGACACACAGTAAACCTGTGTTGTTTATAATACAATACAATACAATACAATACAATACAATTTTATTTGTAAAGCACATTTAAAACAACTGAGGTTAGCCAAAGTGCTGGACACTGACATAATTGCAGACAAATTATAAACACATGACATGAGCACAAAACACAGTTAAACAAGTGACAAACTAAAAGAATAAAATGCAGAAATTAACTCTCAGGCTGGTTTAAAAGCCAATGAATAAAAGTGAGTTTTAAGTCGTGATTTAAAAATGTCAAGGTTGGGAGCTACTCTGACACGCATAGGCAGATCATTCCACAGCCTAGGGGCCACAACTGAAAATGCTCGATCTCCCCTATTTTTAAGTCTTGGTCTAGGAACAGATAAGAGTAGTTGGTCAGCGGACCTCAATGACCTCAGAGGAGCATGCATCTTCAGTAGATCATCTATTTAAGCTGGGGCTTGACCATGAAGAGATTTAAAATCAAACAATAAAATCTTAAACTGTATTCTAAAACAAACTGGTAGCCAATGAAGAGAGGCAAGAACAGGCATAATGTGCTCTCATTTACGGGTTCCTGTAAGGAGTCGAGCGGCAGCATTCTGAACTATTTGCAATCTAGAGAGAGAGGCCTGGTTAACTCCTATATAAAGCATTACAATAATCCAGGCGAGTGGTGATAAAAGCATGTATAACCCTCTCCAAATCTTTGAAAGATAAAAATGGCTTCAATTTGGTAAGTAGCCTAAGTTGAAAGAAACTAGCTTTTACAACAGAGTTTATCTGTTTCTCTAGGTGAAGATCACTATCCATCTTTACACCAAGGTTCGTTACCATAGACTTGACGTAGGGCGTCAGGGGTCCCAGGTCCAATTTGGAGGTGCTAGTAGAACTGCTAGGTCTAAAAATCATAATCAGTTTTACTTTCATTAAAATGTAAAACGTTTAACCCTCTGGGGTCTGAGCTGTTTTCTGGGCCCTGGAGGTGTTCTGACATGCTCTGACATTTGTGCTTATTTCTGTTACTTGTGACATTTTCATGGCTAAAGTCTAATTACACTGTATTCAGCACAAACTGTGCTACAATAATATATCAGCAGCATGTATGTAAAAGTTTGTAGTTTTGAGATAATGACATTTATGCGTGGTTTGTGAAAATACCAAAATAAATTCTCACTGAAATAAGGTCATGAAACCCATACTGATTATTTCTTCACAAGACTTTGAAGAGACTCATACAAGAAAATTGTATGACGTAGCCTAGAATATTTGCTCTAAAACTATGTGAGAATCACCCTGACTGCTCATTCAGAGAAGACAATATATTGATTTAAAAATTTTACGACGTGTTTTGTGTGATAAAGCAATATGCGAAGGGGCGGATCATCTCATTAATATGAAAGCTTTCCACACCTGAGAAAGACAAAGAACCTCCCTAATGGCCCTATTAGGAGCTTATCAGGGGCCATCATTCTGACCACCCTTGCACAAAGAATGAGGAGATTTAAAAAAGAATGGCTTTTAAAATTGTTTGGATTTATTTACAACACAACATAATCCAAAGATACACAACAAAAAAGTACCATGTTCATGTACAGAGACATGTACTGTGAACGTTGAAGTCAGCAGGACTCAGTGGCATCTGGGCCCTGAAAAAAAAAAAGAAAAAAAAAAGTGAACATACTGATATCTAGAGAAAGGCCTGCACGATTTTGGGAATACATTTTAGATTTTTCTTGTTAAAATTGCTTTTTAAAATTCACAGAATACACACACACACTCACACAAATGTTTCCAACAATATATTATATAATGAACACCAGGTTTGTTGTGCCTTGTAGGTATAGGCTATGCGCAGTGCTGCATAAAATAATAACAATATAGCAGCCTATATATATTTTCAAAAAGATTTCAGTAACAACTAAGCTAGAGAAAAATATATTGATTATCATGTTACTTCAAATGTTTCCATCCGTTATGATGATATGAAATGAGATAATAATAAAAACATGAAGCCGTTTGGTGCGTTTTGCTTTCATCCAAAATATGATGTGTACATTCAAACGCGATCGCGCAGGAAAATATGATACATTCAAACGCGATCGCTATCAAAAATATGATACATTCAAACGCGATCGCGCTCAAATATAAAACATTATGGTTACCATATACATATCTACGTTTGAGCAGATATCCACAAACACAGTAACAGTAAACACGGGTCTAAATATTATAATATTCCCCATATATCTAGCAACAGTTCAACTGCAACGTGACATTTATGCAACAATAACAAACTAATATGTAAGAATTTCTTACCTTACACCTTTCTTGTCTTCAAATCGCGTTCTTTTTCTTCTGAGGTAGCCTAAATCCAATGTAAGCTCAGGCACGTCTTTCAAACTCGACGAAAAGTGAAGTGAAGTGTTTTGTTGTTGAGGTAATGAGCGAGACGCGGCCCATGTGGAGATTTGCATGTGAATATCTTTTGCGCGAGTGGGCGTGGCCAAATTAACTGTAATGAGGAAGCGTTTGAGAAGCTGGACATCTTGTTGGTTTTATACAAATTACTTAAACAGAGAATATTTGTTTTCGTTTTGAATCCGATCATTTAAAAGTACACACTTAAATGTTTATAAACATTTACGGTCACAGGAATTATTTTTACTGTCTGTTCCAGTGGCACGTACAGAGTTTGGGAAAAAGGCATTTAAATTTGCTGCTCCCTCTGCCTGGAATTGTTTACAAAGTACATTGAAACTGAAGAAACTGGTTTCGTTGGACACTTTTAAAGTATTTTTAAATGATTTGGAGAAGGAAACATCGGGCTGTAGATGTTTTAGCTAGCTATGTAGTGATATTGAAATTTGATTGGATTTGCTTGTGTGTGTATATGTGCAGGGACGGACTGACAATCTGTGCGTTCTGGAAAAGTCCAGAACGGCCGTCCAACCGAGGGCCGTCGGCACAAAAAAAAAAAAAAAAGTCTAATAAAGCAATATGAACAGCCAACAGCAGGGGCACTAATATGATCACTTATATGCTACGTGTAAAAAACAACAAGGATGAAGAGTCGGCCTATAGCCACTGACAGAAAGATAGTTTTATAAGGCTGCACTTAAATTTGCTTACATTATATTTGAATAGCAGTGGTCTCCAACGTGGTGCCTGTGAGTTGCCCGCTAAACACATTCTATAAATAGCCCCAACTTGCCGTCGGGGTTCCAGACTTCGAATAAATGGTATAATTTTGCGACCTTTTCATCTAAACGTTTCAATTTGAACTTTTGCCTCTACAAAATTACCCAACTCTCTTTGATTATTCGCTGTCATTTGCGTTGCGTATGAGAAACATCAAATGACAAACGCTCAAAAAGCGGAACAAAACTTGTTTGATCTGAGCAGCGCATTATTAGCTCGGCCCAAAAAACAGCGATCGCGGCCAAAACAGCTGTGCGGACTGATCTCGATCACGCGAACATTAGGCTATTACACAGAGCTGCGCGATCCACTGAGAAGCATTTAAATTCAGCGCAGAATTCTCTATCTCTAAACCCACAAATGACTATGTGATTTAAGCTTGTAAAAAGCCAGATGAAACAGCGCTGATATTCTCAACATATTGACGCAAAAAAACAAAACAAAAAAAAAACAGGCGAAACATTGTTCCCGAGAAGACATTTCACACCAAAACATATGAATTAACTTTAGTAAAACAAAAAAATTTTGGCAGAAATGTGCCTGTATTCATATTTAAAATGCTGTTATATTAATAGTCATGTATAAATGTATTAAATGTAGGCCAAATAGACTAGACGGATTTCAGAAAAATGGCCTTCTATAAGAAGTGAGGAGCATTTATGGGTACAAGTTGGGAACCGGCCTACCTTACATATTTCAAGGGTGCTGAGTCCAAAAAAACTGGTTCCCAAGCGAAATTTTGAGTTTTTTACCTTCTAATTTGCATATCAAAATGGCTGCCAAATCTTGCTCAGTCGTTGGACCATTTTCCCCTAGTTTTTTTGTAAGTAGGCAATCAAGATGAGGAAATTAAGTTTCTAGATCGATAGTCAAGGGTCAGAGCAAAGATATAATGGAGGCTCACTGCCTTTTTTATGTATATATATGTGCAAAATACCAACTTTTAAGGTGAAATTAAGCATTATTTGTGTAATTTTTTTAAGGCCGACATACATATTCAATCAATATCACTCTTAAATGTTCCCAGTGTATATATGATATGTGATGTATTCCATATTACATAATAACTAAGAAAAACACCATTTCAAGTTGTCTGAGATTTCATTTTTTTATGTAAATTAAGGCGAGACACTACAGGTGAAAAGGGTAAAAATTTTAACTAGCAGATATCACCATGAAACTTTCACAGTTGATTACCTACATTAAGATAAGAAAAAAAATGTATTACAAGTTTTCTGTAATTTAATGTTTAAATATGCAAATTAGGCAATATCTAATAAAATATGCACTAATTTGCATAGATTTAAAACAGTGAAATCTGAGTATTGGATAAAGCCAGGTTAAAAATTATTTTTTCATTGTGTTCACATATTAGATGGGAAAAAAATTACAGAGGGATTTATGGATATCTACTTTTGTTATCCTGTAAATCAGAAAATACTGTTAATAGCCTTAAAAAAAATGATTTTCGCCATGTTTTTTGGAATAAAATGTTATATAAATCAGGCTAGGAATAATATATTTACAAATCCCTCTGTAAATGTCTTCATAATATAACATAATATAACTATAACTAGGTACAAGTACAAAAGTTTGGTGTATAGGTGCTACTGAAGTGGAGCGTCATCCATGTGGTTTCCTTAGTCTGCTTCCGAAGCCTTCACCGGCCCCAAGCAGGAGGACGGCACCGCCCGTTCCTCGAGGGAGCTGTCTCCCTGCTCAAGGCAAAACAGCTTGACAGCAGGGAAGTCCATGATGAACCAAAAAAAAATTAAACAAAAACACAAACAAGACGGAAAACAAAAACACCAAAGAATCGACGACGAAAGTTAGGCTTTAATGCTCCAACAGAGTAATCCAAAGAGGTACATCCAAACACAACTACACATAGACGAGACCCAACACGAAACACAAACTGATCTGAACTTAAGTAGTTAGAGGATAATGAGACATGAACACCTGAACACAACACACACCTGAACTGAGTAATGAATCAAATTCACAACCATGAAGACAAGCTAACCAAGGTGAAAACACAAACAGAGTCCATGTGGAGAAAACTAAAAATAAACAAAACCAGATAACCCTGAAAGGAATACAGCTTTCATGTATTATGTGCTCTATTTATTGCTTTTTATGGCAAATTTATAAGTAAAAATAATAAAATTATATCATTGTGTTAATTCTTTTTTGTAGTTTTTGTATTATTATTCTATTAAAATTAATGAACTATCTATTAAATATGACACGAATATGAGAACAAGTGAACAAGTTATTTGTTTTCATTATACCATATAAAGTTATTATCGTCATTATTTTTTAAGGTGTAAAATAGTTATTTCTACTCTCTGGCACACACAAATTCCGTCATCTTAAGCCGCTCACTCAATTTCATTTCTCTTTTCTCCATAAAGTACATGTGCCATTCACTATAATGAACAAGTGAACTTGTGACCAATTTCAGATGCATCTCAGACGAAACTGCAAAGTAAATGACAAATTATGACCCACAGACAAAACTTCATAATAAAAGTCAGACAAAAACAATAGCTGAAAACCAAAAAGAGCAGAATTAGACTGTGGACCGACTAGACGTTAAAATTTAAGATATTTTTATGGGCTGGCCCCACTCTCATGGAACCAATGAATAATGCTATTTGATAGAAGACTATAGTGGGCCACACATGGTTGCTGCTACTACATACAATGTGGGAGAAAGGGTTTGAGGTTAGAGAAAATATTTTTTGACACATTGTCCCAAATGTCCAAGGCTTCTGAGAGGGGGGCGTAAAACGTCTCGGTTACATATGTAACCCTCGTTCCCTGAGTAGGGAACGGAGACGTTACATCATGACGATGAATGGGGTTTCGCTTAGAAAGCCTCTCATCTTCGAGAAATAAAACGAGCCAATGGCAAAGAAATGCCATGGGTCTGCGGAATTTGCATTGCGTAACTCCGCCTTACCTCATGGGTATATAAGGAAGTATGCTGGCACCATGCAGATATGTTTCTTCGCCGAGGAGCGGCAACATACACTTTCAGGGTGGAGGGAGACTGCCTTCGGTCCAACCCTTCTTGCAGGAAGGAAAGCACGACACTGATCGGGCATTTTCTGGGGTCTTCTCTGCGAGAAGAGCACCAGGTGACGAAGAGGTTCCACTTCAACGCGTAGGCATGTCTCGTGGACGATGCTCTAGCGGAAGTGATGGTAGCCACTACCGCTGGTGGTTGGGTACTCAAACCTGCCTCATCCCGTCCAGGAGCCACACGTGGAGGTTCCAAAGATCGGGATGAGGGTACCATAAGGTGCACCGTCCCTGAGAAAGCAGGTCGTTCCTCAGAGGGATTGGCCAGGGAGGTGCTGTCGCGAGGAGTACTAGTTTGGAGAACCAGGTCCGGTTGTGTCAATGAGGGGCAACCAAAATGACCTTCTCCCTGTCCTCCCTGAGCTTGCACAGGGTCTGTGCAAGAAGGCTCACTGGGGGAAATGCATACTTGCAAAGGCCCCGCGGCCAGCTGTGCACCAGTGTGTCCGTGCCGAGCGTGCCCTCGGTCAGGGAGTAAAACAGGTCGCAATGGGACGAGTTGTGGGAGGCAAACAGGTCTACCTGTGCGTCCCTGAACTGATCCCAAATCAGCTGAACCGTCTTTGGATGGAGTCTCCATTCTCCAGGGAGAGGTTGAAGCCATGAAAGCACGTGAGCATCTTGAACGGAAGCCTGTGAAGGGATCGGTTCAAGACGTGCAGGTCCAGGATTGGCCGTAACCCACCGGTTTTCTTCGGTACAATGAAGTAAGGGCTGTAGAACCCGGACTTCATTTCGGCTGGAGGGACAATCTCGACTGCACCTTTCGCCAGTAAGGTAGCGACCTCCGTACGCATGACAGGGGCATTGCCACCCACCATAGTGTAACGGACTCCCCGGAGGCGGGGAGGAGATCGTGCGAACTGAATCGCATAGCCGAGCCTGGTGGTTCTCTCAACCCAGCGGGACAGGTTGGGAAGCTCTAGCCAGGCTCCCAAGAACTGAACAAGCGGGGTCATGGGAACCACAGACGTACCCTCGGTAGGGCAGCGAAGTGGAATGAACGGTCCGGACGTGGGCGGCGTAGCGACCCGGTGTGGGGGCACGGTCATTGCCGCATCCTGACAGAGGAGGCCAGGGAAGGACCAGTGTTCCACGGGGGGCCTGCTCTGACAGAGGTCTGGCGACAGAGGGGGACAAGAGTGGCGAGGCAGAGCGTCGCACACTGCCATCCATGGTCTCTTGGGGCTCGGAGGAAGGGGCATCAGTTCTTAGAAAAAAGATTCTCCCCCGGCCCTCCACCGGGGGAAGGAGTGGTCCTGCTACCAGCTCCTGACAAGAAATGAGCCCTAACTCCAAGCTGCCCATCTCAGGAGTGCTGCTTAGCCTGGCGTTTTGGCGGGCTAAGGGGCGGAGACGGGCGGTGCCATCCTCCTGCTTGGGGCCGGTGAAGGCTTCGGAAGCAGACTAAGGAAACCACATGGATGACGCTCCACTTCAGTAGCACCTATACACCAAACTTTCCAGTCTTGTACCTAGTTATATTATGAAGACATTTACAGAGGGATTTGTAAATATATTATTCCTAGCCTGATTTATATAACATTTTATTCCAAAAAACATGGCGAAAATCATTTTTTTAAGGCTATTGACAGTATTTTCTGATTTACAGGATAACAAAAGTAGATATCCATAAATCCCTCTGTAATTTTTTTCCCATCTAATATGTGAACACAATGAAAAAATCATTTTTAACCTGGCTTTATCCAATACTCAGATTTCGTTGTTTTAAATATATGCAAATTAGTGCACATTTGATTAGATATTGCCTAATTTGCATATTTAAACATTAAATTACAGAAAACTTGTAATACATATTTTTTCTCATCTTAATGTAGGTAATCAACTGTGAAAGTTTCATGGTGATATCTGCTAGTTAAAAATGTTACCCTATTCACCTGTAGTGTCTCGCCTTAATTTGCATAAAAAATTAAATCTCAGACAACTTGCAATGGTGTTTTTCTTAGTTATTATGTAATATGGAATACATCACATCATATATACACTGGGAACATTTAAGAGTGATATTGTTTGAATATGTATGTCGGCCTTAAAAAATGACACAAATAATGCTTAATTTCACCTTAAAAGTTGGTATTTTGCATAAATATATACATAAAAAAGGCAGTGAGCCTCCATTATATCTTTGCTCTGACCCTTGACTATCGATCTAGAAACTTAATTTCCTCATCTTGATTGCCTACTTACAAAAAAACTAGGGGAAAATGGTCCAACGACTGAGCAAGATAGGCAATTTGGCGGCCATTTTGATATGCAAATTAGAAGGTCAAAAACTCAAAATTTTGCTTGGGAACCAGTTTTTTGGGATTCAGCACCCTTGAAATATGTACAGTAGGCCGGTTCCCGACTTGTACCCATAAATGCTCCTCACTTTCACTTTTTGGGTACATCCCATCTAGACTATAATGCAGTAATGTTTTGTTTAGAATTTATGGCAGTTTATTTTTATTTTTATTTATTTTTTCATTTATATTTATACTAAATGTTTGGGCTACTGTTTTTGATAACACATACAATAGGTTTATAGAAAATCAACAAAAAAATCAATAAATATTTTCATAATTTTTCAGGAATTGTTTTTTTTTTAAAACGCTTGTAAGTCTGAACCAGAATATCAAGATATTTTATTATTTCCCATATGATGGTGAAAAGTAAAATAGCTTCACCATGTTATGTATAATAAATATTGGAGTATAACAAATAAAAATTCCTTCTAGATTATTTTATCCCTTGAGGTAGCCCTCGCACACAAAAAGGTTGGAGACCCCTGGTATAGTAACTATATATTTTATAATTACAAGTTTGTGTAATTTGGGGTTTCTGTAGCCAGTGACATTTCATTATTTGTATTTTATGGCATTGTACATTTTTTGTTTTTATTTGAAGGCTGAGGCTTCATTAATAAACACAACCCCAATAATCACCATTGGTTTTGAGATGTTACTTGCTGTGAATACCTTGTCTGATAGGCTACAGTATTGTGGCATATAGTATCAGGACATCCTGGCTAGTGTCTGTCGAACACGGCTAGGCGAATGGCCGGATGATGGGCCTATTTGGGAGAAAGTCCAGGGCTGTTTTTTAGCCCCAGTCCGTCCCTGTATATGTGTATGTATTGTTGGATGTTTGTTAAACTCAAACGTGCTGTGTCTGTCAGTCTTGGCCAGGACGCTCTTGTAAAAGAGATTCTTAATCTCAATGTGCTTCTTTCCTGGTAAAATAAAGGTTATAATAATAAAGGTATATGGCTCATAAATGTGTGACAAGTATTCGCTGAGTTTTGTTTCAGTTTATAGACGTGCTCAAGAAAAAAAAGTTCACCGCGACGGAGAGGCAGAACGCACACCCTGTTTATTTTCTTTATTTTACAAAAGCACAATGTTTTGGTTTGATTGTAAGTGGACACATACAAAAGGAGAAATATCACAGATTCTTTTTTTATATTTCTTTTTTCTGTATGACTATAAATGACTGAGTAATTTAAGTTTATAGTGCTACAATGTGGAGAAAATCCAGCAAAACGCGCCCGCGCGTTTGTCGACCTCAGAGGGTTAAAGCCATCCATGCTTTAATGTCATAAAAACAATCTAAAAGCCTTTTTATCGAATCCTCACCCTTACTTTTTATAGGCAGGTAGATTTGTAAATCATCTGCGTACAGATGGAAACTAATGTTATGCTTCTTTAAGATGGATCCTAAAGGAAGCAAGTAAAGTGAGAAGAGAATCGGTCCCAAAATAGAGCCCTGTGGTACTCCACATGTCACTGGTGCTGCTGGTGAAGTAGAGCCCCCATACCCAACTTTAAACACTCTCTCTGAAAGATATGATCTAAACCATTTTAATGCAGTGCCTTTAATCCCCACACTGTGCTCGAGACGCGAGATAAGAACACTGTGGTCAACCGTATCAAACCACCGCTGCTGTGAGATCTAAAAGCATCAGAATTGTAGAATCTCCAGAATCTGTTGAAATCAAAAGATTGTTAAAAACTTTTATAAGTGCAATCTCTGTGCTATGAAATGCTTTAAAACCACACTGGAACACCTCAAAAATACCATGCAGATCTAAATAGGCTTGTAACTGCACTAGGACTGCCTTCTCTAAAATCTTGGACACAAAAGGAAGTTTAGAAATCGGACGATAATTTGAAATAACTGAAGTTTTGTTTTTTGATAAGGGACTGCACCACAGCCTCTTTAAAACAAAGTGGCACATAACCAGAAGTAAGACTTCTGTTTATGATTGCTTGAATGTTTGGTCCAATAGTGTTCCATACCTCTTTAAAAATATGTGGTGGTGATATCAGTGGGACAGATTGAAGGTTTTAAATGTGTAACAATATCATTAAGGGCCAAGATGGAAACAGGCTCAAACTCAATGAGGACTGCAGCACACTCTATGGAAATGGAAGGATCAAACGCTGGAGGTGAAATGCTAGCTCTAATAGTGGTAATCTTTTCCACAAAAAAGTGGAGGAATTTTTCACAGGCCACAGTAGATTCTTCCTGCATTATAGATTGGGGGGTATGAAGAACAGAATTAATTGTTCTAAAAAGAACATGAGGTTTATGGCCATTTTTATCGATAACATCAGAGAGGTATTTAGCCTTTTCAGTTTTAACAATTCTCTGATAATTACGCCAACAATCCTTTAGGATATCATAAAAAACGTACTCGGTTACTAATGCTTCGCGCCCTCCACACCCTTCTAACCGTCAGAATGGGTGTGGCCAGCGTGTATAAATTCAGCGCTCACAGGCTAAAATTCTGGTTTTCGCAGTCTGAAGCGCAAAAGCTCGTGGCGCGACACGGCAGGTTACGCAATACTCGTTCCCTCTTCTAGAGAGAACCGAGGTTACATTAGTAACCGAGTACGTTCTCTTACGAGAGGTCTCTCGTATTGCGTAAGGTTAGCTTACGCATCGGGAACCCTTTGTCAACGCCGTGTGCACCGAGCATCCAGCCCATGAATCCCAGGGAAACCGGGGAAAACACTCTGCTGGGAAATGTGGCCGGTCAGAGAGACGGGCCAGCGCAGTACAGGCACTTCATGCAGCATATGAAATAGAGCGGCGCGGCCGGTCTATAAACATATAACAGTACAAACAGTAGGGCCGGCAGAGCGAGCCCATACAGTACATAAGCACTCATAAGGGTAGGAGAAAAACGACATAGTCGGTCTCACATGAAGAGAAAAATTCCCGCGCGACAGAGAATAATACGGGCGGCCAGCAGCGCGGGCCAGCACCGACAACAGCGCGTAACGGGAAATAGGAAACAGAGCGGATCGGCCGGTCTGAGTCAAACACTTCACCCTGAGTATAGTACCAGAATAGCGCCAGCATATGAACGTAGTCTGCACACGAGAAATGGGCAGAGCATACACGTCACTTATACTGACAGTATTTTTGCCTGTAGGGCAGGAACTTCCAGGTTATAAAACCTCACGAATGTTGACGGGGAGGCCCAGCCCGCCGCCACACAAATATCGTGAATAGAAATTCCGCTGGACCAGGCCCACGACGAGGCCATGCCTCTAGTGGAGTGGGCTCTGATGCCCAGAGGGCACTGCAGGTGTCTGGAGGCATAAGCTGCTGCTATCGCGTCCACTATCCACCTGGACAAGCTCTGCTTCGAGGCGGCGAGACCCTTGGTGCGTCCGCCGAAGGAAACAAAGAGCTGCTCTGAACGCCTGAAAGCGGCGGAGCGCGTGATGTAAACTCTCAGCGCCCGGACAGGGCATAGGAGGTTATCACTGTCCCCGCTATCGGATGCTGGCAGAGCCGAGAGGGAAATAACTTGTGTCCTAAACGGGGTTCCAATCGCTTTGGGGATGTAACCGTGTCTCGGTCTGAGAATGACTTTCGAGTCATTCGGCTCGAACTCAAGACATGCAGGGCTAACAGATCACCCACTCGTTTGACTGAAGACAGAGCTATCAGAAAAACGGTTTTAAGCGACAGATACTTTAGATCCGCGGATTCAAGCGGTTCAAAGGGAAAAGCCTTTAGGGCCGCTAGGACCAAGGACAGATCCCACGAGGGAACCGAGGGGGGCCGCGGGGGGTTCATCCGTCTAGCTCCTCTGAGGAAGCGGATAATGAGCTCATTCCTTCCCATTGCCCGGCCGCGCGTCGTCTCAGCGAACGCTGCAATAGCGGCCACATACACTTTGAGCGTGGAAGGGGATCTGCCCTTTTCCAACAGCTCTTGCAAGAAGGAGAGCGCGCGCGGATCCAAGTTTTTAGTAGCGCACCATTTAGAAAACACCGACCATTTAGACGCGTAGAGCCGTCTCGTGGAGGGGGCTCTCGACTGTGTGATCGTGTTCACGACCCCGTCTGACAGGTCAACGGGTATCCATTGATCACCCATGCATGCAGCGACCAGCGCTCTGGATGGGGATGCCAGATCGACCCACCGGCTTGGGAGAGGAGATCCTGTCTCACCGGGATCGGCCATGGGGGTGAGTGCGACAGCCTCACTAGCTCTGGGTACCAAGTTTGGTTTTCCCATCGCGGGGCTATAAGCAGCACTGAGTGGTGCGTTTCTCTGATCCTCGAAATGACCTGTGGCAACAGGGAGATCGGAGGAAAAGCGTACAGCGGGAGGCTGGGCCATGTCTGGGACAGCGCGTCCTCGCTCTTCGAATAAAACTTCGGGCATTGAGCATTGTCTTTCGACGCAAAGAGGTCGATTTCCGCTCTGCCGAATAGGCGCCAGAGAAACTGGACTGTCTGGGGGTGCAGAGACCATTCTCCCGGGGGAATGTTGTCCCTGGACAGTCTGTCTGGACCGACATTCAGGTGGCCCGGCACGTGCGCGGCTCTCAGCGAGCGGTAAGCCCACACGAGAAGGCGTTCTGTCAGCCTGCACAGATTCCTGGATCTGACACCGCCCTGTCGGTTCACATAGGATACCACGGCCGTGTTGTCCGAGCGGACTAGCACATGGTGATCCCGTATGAATGGGAGGAAGCGCCTGAGCGCGTTCTCGACCGCCATCATCTCCAAACAGTTTATGTGGAGGCATTTTTCCCGGTCTGACCATAGGCCAAAAGCCTGTTTGCCCTCGAACAGAGCGCCCCAGCCTGAGGTGGAAGCGTCCGTCGAGATAACTTTGCGGTGTGAGATAGCTCCCATTGTCACTCCCCGCTGGTACCAGTCGGCCGCTAACCAGGGCTTCAGAGCTGAAACGCAGCTCTGAGTCACTCTGATGCGAATACCGCCGGAAGCCCATGCTCTGTGAGGCACTCGGGCATTCAGCCAGCGTTGTAGCGGGCGCATTCGTAAAAGACCCAGCCGAAGCGCTGCTGCGGCTGAGGCCATACAACCCAGTAACCTCTGAAATGTTTTGAGAGGTACGGTGCTGCCCGGCCGGAGGGACGCGGCCAGGCGTCGAATGCAGCGCGCGCGCTGTGTCGACAGGCGGGCCGTCATCGCTACAGTGTCCAGATCCAAACCCAGAAAAGAGGTTGATTGACTGGGCACGAGCGAGCTCTTGGTCCAGTTGACCGTAAGCCCCAGGCTGTCCAAATGGCTTAAAAGCACTGTTCTGTGGGCGATGAGTTCGGCCTCTGACTGTGCTAGGATCAGCCAATCGTCCAAGTAGTTCAAAATTCGCATTCCCCGACCCCTCAGGGGAGCGAGAGCCGTGTCCATGCACTTCGTGAATGTGCGAGGTGCCAAAGACAGGCCGAACGGCAGGACGGTGTACTGATATACCTGACCGTCGAAGGCGAATCTCAAGAATGGCCTGTGACGGGGTATTATCTGGATCTGAAAGTACGCGTCTTTTAGATCGAGAGATATAAACCAGTCCCTCGGGCGAATTTGCGCGAGGATTTGTCTGGTTGTGAGCATTTTGAACGGTCTTTTCATAAGAGCCTTGTTCAAACGTCTCAGATCCAGAATCGGTCTGAGAGCTCCGTCCTTCTTGGGAATGAGGAAATAACGGCTGTAAAAGCCCGACTCGCTCATGGAAGGGGAAACCGGTTCTATTGCCCTTTTGCACAGCAGTGTGGCTATTTCTGCTCGAAGTAGATGTGCTACTTCCCCATTCACTCTGGTCTCGATACGCGCTTGAAAGCGCGGAGGGCGGCGAGCGAACTGCAGAGTATAGCCTCGTTTTACTATGCTCAGCACCCATTCTGACGCGCCTGGAATAGCTTCCCACTCTCTCGCGTGTGCAGCCAGGGGCAGAATGGCCTCCGGGCTCTGATCGCGGGCTCGAGAGCTCGAGATGGAGGGGCGGGCGTGACGCGCGCGCTCTTGGTGCTTAGATACGGCGGGTCGCACACAGCGGTGACTGGCCGTTTTACACACAGCGTCCCGGTGGCTTTTGACGGGGAACATACAGTGTGAAGCACGACGCTCGAAGGCGGCGTCGGGGGCGAAGTAAGAGAGCGGATGTGTGAGCGCGTGGAAGCGGGCACAGCATCCGTGTTTATAACTTGACCGGTTGTGAGGGGTTGTGTAACAGAGCGGGTAGTGAGTAGGTGTGGGCACAGCGGGGTGGACACGTGACCTACTTTTATCACTCGAGCGGCTTGTGCCAGCTTTATGCGAGTGGGCTCTGTGAGAGACACGGGGTTTACAGTGCTTGTGTGCAGAGGTGAACACAGATAAGTGGGCACATTTTCTGCATTTGAAACACAGCGCGAGGCGCGCGATCAGGCATAATACTCTCTTTGAGATTTCTCTGAGTCGCCGTGAAAACGGCGGTTGTGTGCAGGCGAGAGGGTGAGTTCACCGGCTCGTTGGCTGCGAAATGAGTGTCTGCAGTAACCGTAGCAACGGGGACTGACAGAACGTGAAGCTTTGACGACGGTCCGGCCGCGGCGGGACCCAGTCGTCGCTTTTCTCCTCGGGCTAGGAGGATTTTGGAGGCTCAGGCTTCACCGCGATCCTCTGCCGGGGTCCCCGGGGAGGCGGCGGTCTGACGCGGCTGGTCGAGCGAGAGCGAGGGCGGCCGCCCTGTCGTCGCTGCGAGGACGGAGGTCGAGCTGGGCGCTGGGCAGAGCTATGTGCAGGCTGGTCCGAAGGACGGCGTGCAGCAGGTCTGGAGCGTCGAGGCAGAAACAAATTCATTGCCTGTGTAGTTTTTTGAACCTCCGAAAAACGGTCGACGATCCCGCTAACCGCTGGGCCGTACAGGCCGGTGGGGGAGAGGGGGGCGTTGAGAAACACCGCGCGCTCAGACTCCCTTCATGTCCGCGAGCGTGAGCCAGAGATGCCTCTCTGTAACTAACAGAAAGGCCATGCACCTTCCAATGGCCTGGGCAGCGGATTTCGTGGCGCGAAGGGAAAGGTCCGTCGCGCTCCTCAAATCCGTGATGGAAGCAGGCTCCGAGCGCTTCTCGTCCAGATCACGGAGGAGGTTAGCCTGGAGAATCTGCAGTACTGCCATAGAGTGGAGTGCTGATGCGGCCTGCCCCGCGGCGGCGAAAGCACGGCCGACGAGGGCTGAAGTGGTCCTGCATGCTTTGGACGGGAGGGCAGCCTTTGAGCGCCAACGAGAGGGCGGGCAAAGGTGCGCTGCGACCGCCTCCTCCACAGGGGGGATGGAATTATACCCCTTCTCAGCGGCGCCGTCAACCTGTGAGAGCGTCGATGAGGCGTGTGAAGACACTCTCGCGGAGAATGGAGCATTCCACGATTTAGAGAGCTCGCTGTGAAGCTCAGGCAGGAAGGGTGCTTTTCTGGACGCCGGCTGTCGGCGGCGTTGGTGAAGGAAGCAGCCGTCGAGTCTGTTCGGGGCTGGCTCTTCCGGGGAAGACCAGTCAAGGCCCAGCTGTTCGACAGCACGCGTGAGGAGGCGCAAAAGTTCCGCGTCCTCGCCCGCTCGAGATCGGCCTGAATCCTGGACTGAAGAGGAGGCGGTAGACCATTCCTCGCTGTCAGAGGCCAGGAGAGAACAGCTATCCGCGGCGCGTTCACCAAGCTCATCCGCCTCATCCCCTGAAGCGGCGGCGGCCGGCGGCTGCGCGGCCGTGAGGGGGGGCGAGGAAGGCGAAGGAGAAGCTCGAGGGAAAGGCTCCGGCGAGCTTCTGTACGCCTGGTTGGTCTCCGGTGGTCGCTGTGAGTGGCGCTTTTTCTTGCGCGGCCCAGCAGGGACGGGCGGGGAGACATGTTGGTCGAAAACTCCAAGCCGAGCCCGCAGGGTCGACATTGGAAGTTCCTCGCACTCGGGGCAGCCGCCCGTGGAGAGTGCGGTGGCGGCGTGATGGCGGCCCAGGCAGAGAGCGCAGATGAGATGGCTGTCTCCGTCGCTGAGCGGGGCGTGGCACGAGCCGCATGGAAAACGGGGCATTTTTAGAAAAACGCCCCGCGCTCTTTTAGAAGGAGAGGGTGTGTTGCAGTAGGCAAACACACAGCAGTGAAAAAGGATATGACGCCGGATAGCGTAGCAGGCACGGAAGGCTGAAGGTGGCGAAGGCGGCCGGCTTCTTCAGCCGCTGTCCTAGGCTTGCTGGTCGCTGGTTTCAACGGCGGCGGCTTCTCCAGATCCAGCGATGCGAAGTGCTTCGCTGAAGACAAGAAAATCAGAATTTTAGCCTATGAGCGCTGAATTTATACACGCTGGCCACACCCATTCTGACGGTTAGAAGGGTGTGGAGGGCGCAAAGCGCCCTCATTGGTTGCCGCGTTCAGAGCGCTCACCGATAGGCTTAAGCAGTTGCCGCCGAGCAGCCAATGAGCACGCTTATACAGCCTGTCTAGGTCTGTCGGCTGCTGCACTGCGTTGACAATGTATACAAAATTAAGGATAATTTTTTGGCTTCAGATCTCGAAGAAAGAAGACTTTTCCGATGCGTAAGCTAACCTTACGCAATACGAGAGACCTCTCGTAAGAGAACCTCCAATTTATGTTTTTTCCATTGGCGTTCAGCTTTCCTACACTTTTGCCTAGCCGCTCGAGTTAAGTCATTAATCCACGCTTCAGAATTAGATTTGGAGCGCCTGGGCTTTAGTGGTGCAATTTTATCAAGAATATTTATACAGGTGGATGAAAAACAGGAAATAATCTCATCTGTACATAGGGAAGCAGACGGCTCTATAGTCTCTATAACATTACTAAATGCTTTGGAAAATTGTGCAGCAGTTTCAGGTTTAATCATCCTGCGGATACGAGGTGGAGCACATTGCTTAACAGTATTGTTTGGAAGGGAAACATCAAATAAAATTGGTGCATGGTCAGAAAAAACAGCCTTTTGTATCTCAATATTTAAAATAGGCAAACTGCATGACAAGACAAGATCTAATGTGTGGCCATGAATCTGTGTTGGACCACTTACAAACTGTGTAAGGTTAAATGAATCGATTCGTTTTAAAAAATCTTTAGCCAACAGATTCGTGGGACAGCATACATGAATATTCATATCTCCTACAATTAAGATCCGGTCATATTTTGGCATAATTTCAGACAATAATTCAGTAAAGTCCCTGATAAAATGCTTGTTATATTTAGGAGGTCGATGGATAAGAGCACACAGAACGGGCTGAAATTTGCGCAATTCAAACATTAACTCAAAACTCGAAAATGTTATCATTGACAATTGCCTGCAGTTGTATTTTTCCTTAAAAATAACGGCAAGTCCTCCTCCTCGACCAGTAGTCCTTGGGGAGTTAAAATATGTGCAGTCCAGCGGTAGAAGTTCAGAAAAAGAGCTCGACTCACCAACATTTAACCAAGTTTCAGTCACGAATAGAAAATCCAAGTTATGCTGGGAAAAAAGCTCCTTTAAAATAAAGGTCTTATTCACCAGCGATCTAGCATTGACCAGGGCAGCTCTGACAGGAGCAGGGGAACTGACCATACGAGTTACATAACTCAAAGACTGAAGGTTTTCATGGTTAACACCGCCTTTTCTAGGGCAAGGTGAGTGTTGGCGAGAATACTCCATATCTGAGCCGACAATCGGTATCAACCAGGTCCCGGCAGGATCCATAGCATGCCAGGATACATAGTGAACCAAAGGCGAACCAAAGTGACGGAGGGCTCCACAGGCAGAATAGTCCGCTAGGTAAGCTTTCAACTTCACCAGCTGGCCGCTGCGCTTCCCACGGCGTCTCGAGCGTCCTCTCCGGACAAGGGAAGCCGGATTGCGTACAAGATGAGCAGGTATGTTTAGCAAGGGGGGAGGGAGAAAAGTTTTCTGACCATCCCAGTCACACTTAGGCGACTTCTCCAACGCGAGACGGAAATCGATCAGCGTTTGACGATCATAAACCAGCAGAGAGTCAATACATTGCATAAACAGTGACACAAGCAGTAAAATCATGAACAATTTGCTCTGCACCAGACGGCCGGCCACAAACACTGGCACCATCTTGGAATTAAACACTACATTTACTCAGCTGCGCATAATAGCACCAAATTAATAAAACAAACACAATATACTGACCCGTGTTCTGTTTTCTATCATGCACTGTGCACGTTTGCGATGATGTAAGATGCACGCAAACGCACCAGGGTTCGATAGAATCAAGTTGAGTGTGAAATCAGACCAACACTGCGGGGGGCGCCGGGAACAATCCCGCTCGGGCTCGGACCGCAGCAAACGAGGCCAGTGTGAAAGCACCCTGAGAAGAGACATGGAGCCGGAGTCGGAGGCTAATAGTAAGTCATTAGTGACCAACGCAGTCTCAGTGCTGTGTAATTTCCAAAACCCAGATTGAAGAGGCTCAAATAGATTATTTTCAATTAAGTGTTTGTTTAATTGGGCCGCAACCACACCCTCCAAGATTTTAGCCAGTAATGAAAGATTTGAGATTGGGCGATAATTTGAAAGAATTTATCAGTGTTTTGCTTTTACCAAACCGACGTGACAGCAGTAGTTGCAGTGCTGCTGGCACCTCCCCAGATGACAAAGAGTCATTTATTATAGCTGAACTGAGGGACATAAAGGACCAAAGCAAGATTTAAACAGACTACTAGGCATAGGTTCTGTTAAATTTTTGTTTTTTTGGGGTTCCACAGTAATCAATGCTGCTTCACCAATATGTGGCAGTTTGCTCTCTTAAGCGCAACACAATACCAATTATGGCACAAAATAGACTACGCCACCCCGGGAAATGGGCCGGGGACCCGTTTGTACATTAAGTGCAAAGCACACAGATACGCGGTGACTGGGTCAGATAACAGACAAGAAGGAAACGTTTCAAATCGTTTATTAAGTACAAATAAGAAAAATACCAAAAGGCACAATACAAACACACCTTAGAATAAATATGTCAACCATAGCACTTATCCATTTCAGAATTGGGGATTCAGTTCGCCTGGCCGGTGAACACTGCAACTATTAGCACTCTCCCCACACAGCACCCAATCACCCTCTGTGAACACTGCAAGCGATAAGCACACCACCACCACACCGGAGGACGTGGGCGTTGAGCTGGCACCCCAACTCTGGATAAAGGGAAGAGAGGGCAAATTGAGACATAAGCAACCATACACACACACACACACACACACACAACGCACTTTCCACGTAATAGTCTTTTGGTTGAACCCTTATCACATGTGGACGGATGGAATCAGTTGTTTACAAAGAAAATAAAAGCAACCACTCACTGGCCAACGCTCATTAATAGCTTTCCAACACTGCGTCGCCTGATGATTACAGCATTTTAAAAGTATACCCTTCTCAGGATTTAGAAATACATGTAAGACATTCAAAAACAGACAATAACAATTTGACAAACATAAATACTTTAAATGACAATGTTTCTGCTAAAAGAGCAAGTAGAAATGACAACCCAGTTATTCGCCGCTGTACTCCAGCCCAAAGATCAGCACTGAATTTGCTAGATTTGGAATGCGTCACTACGGCCGACAATGCGCTATCGTTCCGGCCATCTCAAGACGGATGAGAGATAAGAGAAAGTATTAGTCAGATGATCACAACAAATACGCTGTTCCAGAAATAGTCACTGAGAAATGGTCGAGGAGTTTCTGGCAAGGGGAGACACAATCCAGTCAGTCGTCACTAAGCCCAGCTACTCCCACCAAGCCTGCTGCAACACCTTCCTCGTATCACTATCAAAAATACAACGCACAACGTTTGTAAATTTCGAGTTTATGAGCTCATTAACCTGACATTCAAATAGGTATGACTTACCGATTGTTGGTGACTCGCACCACCCAGTGTACTCCGTAGAGTGCAAATTACAGGCTCGCCATGACGGGCGTTAAGCGACGCGTCTCCGATACTCCGCAGTCGCACTGTAAATTAAATGGGTCTTAACTTATCCTTCCCAACGCACATTAAAAATTAAGCAGCTACCAGTAGTTCTTACCTCCCAATCCTAAACACTGCGTGCCCAAATGACGTCACGTCCAGAACCCAGAATGACGCGCTCCCTTAGACGCCATTCTCATCCCTTTTATATCCGCCAAGCATACTGAACCCGCCCCTAATCCTTATCATGGTGGATCGCATCACCACAAATAGATCATATAAAATATATAAAATAAAGATATGCAACACACACGTTTAAACGACAAACAATAAAATCAGAACCAGCGTTTCTGTTACGTTCATGGTTCCAGTGGCAGTAATGCATGCACGGCTCTTCAAAATGTCACAAAGCGGTTTGAGATTGTTTTGAATGAAATATTGAAGTTTATAATTAAGTGTTTTGGCACACCACGCCGAGTGGCGCTATGCATTGTTCTAAAGTCGGGTTTTATTCTGGCATGTTGAATTAGTGTTCGACAAACGCGGCGGCGCGTTCATTTGGATTTATTTTTCTCATAACAGCTAATGTAACTTAGGCTAATATACTCTGTAATTTTTCGATCATACAGATAAGAGTAGAGTAGCCTACATCGTTCAAAACTGTAAACTTTTATTCATATTAGGCTAACAACAAAAGTTTGTCTGTCGTCTCTGTCTCCGGGAATTGCGCATCACAAAAATGAGTCGAAAGCCACTTGCCTCAGCTCAGTCACGATAAGAAATCGGCTATGTCTAAAGCCTGATCTAAACCGAGAGGTACAGAGGATCTACTCAAACATGTTTAGCTATCATGTGAGTGCTTCCCAATGAGGAAAGGACAAGGAAAGGGTGAAAATCTTGCTCTAGTTAAATGTAGGCTAAATCGCCCTGAATTAAATTGTAAAAATGTATTTATTCAATAAATAAAATTTATTTTTCAATGTTGCGATATTGTTTCGTTTAAGTTCATAATTATTCTATAAATGTTATTTAGTTTAACAGCAGCACGAAACACTGTGGTTCGAGATTTATTTGATGACAGAAATATTACTACATGTAACCTAAATTATTTAATTCCTTCATTATCAACACTTTAATAGCCTAATGTCTAGAATAGCGATTTAAGTGTGAATTGCAAACTCTTTGTTTTAAGTCAGTCTCAAACTCAGATAGCCCGTTGGGGGTTTGGAGAAGGCAGTATAGTTGCTTTATTGTGGGGGTGCAGGACAAGAGGTGTTAATGTTCCGTCTTTCATATGGAGTGTCGGATAGCCAGTCTGATGAGCAGGCAAAGGCAAAATTATTTTAAGGATAAATCTCCAAATCTCCAAAAGTCCATATGTAGGCCCTATATCTTATTAAATTATAAATATTGTAGTTGTATTTATTGTATTTAAATGTTTTCCACACACAATTTCAATTGAAGTGTTCAATCCAGTTTCAACTGGTTTTGTAGAGTTTTAGAGTGTGTGAGCAGTGTGTGTGATTGTTAACAATCTGGCCTTATCTAAACATGAACTGTTGACGAAACGCCTTCATGCCATGAAAGAATGAGAGTGATCAGCAGATACAGAGCTCTTTAATTCGCGATCAACCTCGTTTTATTGTAAGGTGAATTCAGCAAGGCATGCTGTGTCTTTGAAGCAACAAAGGCTATTTGTTACAGTTTTTTCTTTTGTGATTTGTGTGGATGACACGCAGCGACATATACAGTATTATCAGCTGTATGGTGTGTTTTTACCCTGAAATGTTTGATTTTGACCCGGCGTGCGCAGTAAGGGAGACAAAATAAACTTACTAAAAAGAGATCCAGCATGAGACTGAGGCAAAGAAAAACCTGTTCTTAATTTGTTGCTTTGAACATTTTTCATTTTGTACCGTTTTAATTTTTTAACTTAGCTGCAATTTCGTTGGCAATACACATGCAAAATGTCACAAGAATAAGATTCTGTGTTTCTTATTTTGCATCGCAAAGGGAATAAACTCTAAACTCGATGCAACCCTGTTTTAAATAAATAAACTGTCCAGACACTTTATTTAAACCTTGAAATGTGCGATGGGTTTTCAAACTTAATTAATTTTAGTGTTCTTTTACAATTATTTTTTGTGTGTGTGTGAAAGCAATAGCCTACTGTAGGCTATTGAAAGTATTTTTCTGATTTGTTCGATCTGTTTTGAAAAATGTCTTCTGGGCCCAGTTTTTCAAAAGTAATCCAGTGGGATTTCGGATCACGGATTGGATCAAATCTTGGAAATGGGTTTTTCAAAAGCAAAAGAGTGATTCTGAACTAAGATCAGATCATGTAATCCGATCTTAAATTTGATCTGGATCAAACCTGCCCTTTGGGTTTTTCAGAACTTTGAACTCGGTTTGGGATCTATTTGATCCAAAAAAACAGGATTATCCTGATCCCATCAGAAGGGTGGATTCAGTTGTGATTTTTCGAACCAAATAAAACCAGAGAGGTTTTTTTTTTAAGTGAATGATCACAAAATCAATGTTTACTGATGATATATACATTTCTTCATATTTGAAGCATATATGAAGCATGTCACATCTAATGAGATATGGTAAAACAACAAAATCTGCAATTTAACATTATAACAAAATAAGGAAAGTAAAATGTTTCTGTTTATTACAGTGTTTCTGTTTCTTAAAATTAAAATAAACAATGGTTATTTGTGGCCACCGGTATTTTGCCAACTGTTGTTCTTTGCTAAGCCAGTAGGCTACACTGTTGGTTCCATTTAAGGCTCTAGTAAACAGGATTTGGTGATCCTGAAAAGTTCCTATCCGGATCAGATTGATCCAATCCGATGTTGCTTTGAAAAACTGGCTCAAAAGTAAGCTGGATTACGTGATCACGGATCGCAAAAAAAAGGATTACTAAATCCGGATCAATTTTATCCGGATTAAACCTTTTGAAAAACCGGGCCCTGTTGCTATGGCCGGGTATCACTGTCAATCATCTCAATTTCGTGATTGATTCAAAAAAACAATAATTTAGCAGATTAAAGACGAGCTTCATCATCTTCATTTTCTGGTGCGATCGGCTGACAGTCTTCCTTCATCAGTTTTGTCGTCTGTGCAGCGGCTCTACTGGAATGTAGAAAATGTATGTTGTAGTGTAGCCTACAATTGATAATTAAACAAATGCTTGACTTTAATAAACAGTTACATATTTAAGCATCAAGAACGGTAAAACATACACACTGTAGGCTACACTGAGATTCGATCTCAGATCGCTTGAAGCTCCGAGAGGCTCATGTTGTTGCGTTGACCACAGAGCTGTCGTCTGAATACCGTTAAACTAATGTCTTAAGGTCGGTGCAAAGCCTCACTAATGTAGCCTAATATTTTTCTATTGCAATGTTTATGTTGAAAATGTTTTCATTATTACATTTATTCAATTTAACTTCAGTAATTTCAGTATTGTGATTATGAATTCATTAAATGTTTCATTTGAATTGATCTGCTACCAGCTTTCAATCACTTTCAATGAGCCGTGGCGGCAGATTACACAATAGAGAGAATAAACTGACACTTTGCAAAGTCTGTCGTGTAGCGCCTCTTAGCGTTTTTAAGTATCATCAATGGAAGAGTCAGGTAAGTCTTTCAGTGTGGAATGATGAGACCAGACGATGTAGTGCTGTGTGTATGGTGACTAAATAGTGCTGGTGATTAGTGGTGCTGAGTGCAGGCAGGAGGTGGTGACAGGTGATGGTGATTAGTATTCAGGAGACAGGGAACGAGTGGGCGGAGTGTAGAGGTCTGGTGCTGTAAGGGCCGGTTCTAGACATTAGGAGGTCCTAGGCAAAATTCATGTTGGAGGCCCCCCACACCCAATAAAAAACACTTGAAACAAATATAATTCCTAACCTTTTAATTTATACAACATTTAATTTTAAATTTAGTATATTTTTACTTACACAGTACATAAGTTTGGACACATTACTATTTTTAATGCTTTTGCTCATCAAGCCTGGATTTATTTGATCAAAAATACAGAAAAATAATATAGCGAAATATTATTAAAATTTAAAATAATGGTTTTCTATTTTACTATACTTTTAAAATATATGTCTGTGATGCAAAGTTGAATTTAGTGTCACGTGATCCTTCAGAAAACTTTATAATATTCTGATTTATTATCAAATATTAGAAATGGTGCTTAATATATATTTTATAGCCTGTGATTCTTTTTTTCAGGATTTTTTTATCATTAAAAAGTTGTTTTAAAAAAGTCTTCACTATCACTTTTTATATATTTAACACATCCTTGCTGAATATTCCTGTTTTTTTCTGTATTTTTGATCAAATAAATGCAGGCTTGTAGAGCATAATAAGAAACTTCTTTCAAAAACATTAAAAATACTCAGCTCCCGACACAATGTTATTCATTGTACGTGCAAATTCAAAGCGTCGCGTCTGAGCACGTTAATGATGCTCGCGCTCTTTTAAACTCGTAATAAAGCGGTGAATGATTTTTCCAGAAATGACGCTGATCTACAGTACAAGTTTATATTTAGAATACATTGCAGTCACTCCAAAATAGATGCACTCACACACCTGCATTACGAGCTGTGCTTCTTTGCGTGCCTATTTAGGATTTTGCTTCACAGCACCTGATGGATGCATTCGTTACACAAACTTTCAGAAGCCGGCACCTGCTTTGAAACGGAAACATTAATTGGTTTAACAGTGGATGAGTGACAATTCAACAATATCCAATGAACAATGAGGCTAGTATTTCTGCCCGTCTTGACTGGTGGAATATATATATAGGGGATGTTATGGTTATGGAGGCCCCTCCTCAAAGCCCGAGGCCCTAGGCAATCGCCTGCTCTGCCTATAGCTAGCGCTGGCCCTGGGTGCTGTAGATCAGGGGTTTTCAAACTTTTTGTGTGTGTGGACCACTATTTGAAATCAAGAATTTTCGCGGACCACCTCATAATACACATTATAAAATGTCTACACAGAGTCCTACCTGAATTAATCTGCACCTCTAAATAGGCTTACTAGCTCTAAAACTATCATTGGTCATCACATCAGTACGACAGGCTTGTTAAAAGAAAGTTTACTGCACACAACGGCTGCCACATATTTTATTTATTTATTTACTCAAGCGCCCGAGGGCATAATCAGGTTCATTTGAACAACAGGCTTATTTCCATAGCAATGGAGTATGAAATCTATACAGTAATAAGTACACTGGAATATAGTCAACATTTCAAAACCTTTGGCGATTTTAGGGGATTATTAATCTTCAGAGTTTTACAAGTCCTCAAAAAGTACCTAGGCTTGAGTTTGTCCACTTAACAGCACATCCGCAAAACATTTAAGAAATGCGAGATCAAGAAACTAACTGGAAATTAAAATAATACAGGCCTTATTCATTCCATTTATAAACATTTCGTTTCATATAAACTGCCTATGCCTAACTGTGCGTTCACACCGGACGCGAATAGCGCGTCAAATTCAAAAAGGGATCATATGTCAAATTCGCGCCTGCCGCGTCTAGTGATACGCTTGACCACTTTGTATCAATTCGCGCGTCAAGAGCGAAATTGACGCGCGTAAAAACGAAGCGAAATTTCGTCCGGTGTGAACGCACCATTAAAGGCTACGCGTGTGATGTGATAATGAGAACATATTTGCCTCTGCCCTTTTCTCTTCAGAGAACCTGTTGCTATCCACCGAACCAATGTTGTGGTTCTAACGGCACTGAACTTGAATGTCACGGCCGAACACCTCTAGGCTATTTTAGTAATCACACAATAACTTGACAATTTAATAAAAAATTTATATCAATATAGGCCTACATATTCTTTTTAATTTTTTATGTGAATTTCCTGGTAAAATGAAGGTAAAAAAATATTATTTTATTTTTTATTTTGCCTTTCCACGGACCACCTGCAGTACCCTCACGGACCACTAGTGGTCCGCGGACCACAGTTTGGGAATGGCTGCTGTAGATGTTAGCTGTGTCCCAATGTGAAGGCTGCAAACTTCGAAGGAGGCTACGAATGTAGCCTTCATTGGATATCTAATTGAGCCACCAGGTGTCCCCAATTACCGCCTAGCAAACGGTGCGAGAGGAGAGCTGCCATCCAACATGACATTTGTGAAATTTCAAATTGCAATTAATTTGAAACAAGTAAATATGGAGCCAGAATTGCTCATTTTTATTTTTATTTTTTATATGTTACTGGAGGAGATGGTGGGGATTCATCCCCGGCGCTGCCGGGTGATGTATCTCAGGCTTTGCCAAGACCATGGGCAGGTAAATTTAACTGGTTTGCTGCGTCCTTAATTGACGGATTACACTTTTAAATGTAGTTAATTATTGGTTCAACTTACTTGAATAATCATGAATCACTGAATAATAATGATACATATGAAAATACAAAATACACAAAGCGGTTTGAATGTTGACTTAAATCTTACCAAGATTCAATTTTATATAGTTTATTCTCTTGACTATGGTGAACATATTTTGACAGGTTTTTAAATCCTGTTTTGTTTTTACACAGTTGAAACATAAAAATAAAAAACAATAAAAATAAAAAATAAACTGTAGGACAAACGTTACTGCAACTAATCATTTGCAGCTGTCACAGTTGCTAGGCAACAAGACCTCCATAAGTTAGTTAGCAACAATTTGTTAATAATGTGATGGTGGACTGTAAGGAACTACATTCGTTAAGCATTCACATACAAATGTAAAGTACTGAAGTACTTTTTTCCCCTCACAGGACAGCAATACTACAAAAAACATGGTCTTTTACAATATGATGTATTGTTGTAAATTAAACTACCCAACAGTGGGCTATATAAAGTACAACCTTCAACATATTCAGAAGTAAAATGCAACATATTGTAAGGAATATGACTTAGCTCAAATGATTATAGGGAATCAAAATTATGAATCGGGTTGATTCATCTATATTCTTACAATATTAATAAATTATTGAAGCTGAAATTTAGACTTATTCGTATACATCAATGTTCAATTACAATGAATTATAATTCAATCATTAATATACCAAAATGTCCCTCTTTCAGATCAATTAATCAGAGTAATTTTAAGGGAAATTAATATATTAACCCTCTGGGCTTCTTCGTATTATAGTCACACTTAGCTTCCTCCCGCCCGAAAACGGGCGAAGCCTTAAAATCTTACTTTACTTTGTCCCAGGATAACCAATCAAATATATTTTTGTTCTATAATGTTTTCTGATTATTATTTAGAATTTTTGGAATTTTTTATGATATTTTGCATTAATTATATCATTTTTATGAGCTATTTTTTCCATTAGAATTAATATATTATTTTTTATTTTTTTAATTTTTTTTATTTTTCAATAAATGCAACATTTCACATCAAAATAGAGTGCAGGCCTAAAAAAAAAAATTTTTCAACTGAGAAGAGCGCCATCTAGTGGCTTCAAAATGTATTAATTTGTGTCATGTCCTATAACCGCCTATAGGCGGCCTATAGCTTTTTTTTTTTTTTTTTTGATTTATTCCCATTCGGAAAGAAAAAAAATTATTACTAAGCAACCACTGAATGGAACAACACAAATTATATATCATTTTAAAGCTTAGGATCTCAGCTTTTTAATGCATCTAATTACATTTATTAACTCCTAACGAGTGCTGAGTAATCCCTCTAAAACCGAGTGTACCACCAGCAGGCGCCACCTAGCTGCGAAAATATTCTTTACCATATTTTTTAAAAATCTTGCCTTGATTAACACAAAGTTGATGTCATTTGAAAGCTTAGAGTCTGAACTTTACAGTGAATGTATCCCCTTTGAAAAACTCTTAAGTATTGCTGAGTTATTTGCTGATAAATAGAATTTCTTTTTTTTTCATAATCTATAAAATAATGTACTGCAATGTGTCAAAAACATCATACAGCTCATGAAACATTCTCAGATAATTGAAAATGGCACTTCATTTTTTACAGCATATTATTACAATTAAAATGAGCCCAAAATTAACATAATCTATTGCTTTTATGACAAGATATTCTTCTTGAAGAAAAAATTGCCCATGAGGGGGTGTCAAAGACTGTACAAAAAGGCTATCTCTTTTCCAAATGCTGTAACTTTTGATTCCTTTGTCCAAAAATTATTATTTTTTTATCCAGATGCAGCTAACGTGTAGGGGGACTTCACTAAAAAATAATTTTCCTCCTACCTTATTTCCTTCCTGAGTTATTCCATGACAAATAAGAAAGATATGCAAAATCATAATAAAAATTATATATATATATTGTCTTTTATCCGCTGTTTCTTGGCAGGACAATGTCCAAATGTAATGTAATTTATATTTTCAAAAAATTTAAAAAGAGTTCTTTCAAACGATACCTACCTTTTGACTCTCCTTGCTATAGTTTTGGAGTTATTATGATTATATCATTTTTATATAGTTTGGGGCAAAATTTGCTGTTTCAGTCTTACCAGTTCATTTCTCTCTCTGTGTGTGTGTGTTTGTGTGTGTAGGTGTGTGTGTGGGGGGGGGGAGGGTGTCTTATTTGCACTCTTGATGTTCTAGAGTGTCACCCCTTCATTGCTGTACACTTTTTTTAAGCACAGTGGCTGATCTGTAGCTTGTACCACCAAAAGTTTCTCTGAGTTTTCCTATTTTTTCGTATTTCCCATTCATTTCCTATGTCGCCCGTTTTCGTTTTAAGTGTGACTTTTTTTTTTACGACCCTTTAACATATCAGAATCATCTCCTTGATTTTTTTGTGTGTTCATATAGGTAATAAAACAAAAGTCACCAAGTTTCACCCCCATCCGATCCGATGAAGCAAAAAAATTAAACAATTCGAAACGTTCAAGTTTTCGCCCGTTTTCGGGCGAAGAAGCCCAGAGGGTTAATTAAACAGTTGTTTGTCCCGCAAACTGGTCGTAAAATTAATTCCATCAACTTCTCAACAAAATTATCTCTTTCTTATAATTCGAAGAAAGCTATATTTTCTGGCCATGGAAAATTACTTTCTTGTTCTTATAAAATGTTACTTAACAGTAACGCATTTGTAAAGCGTAGCTTGATCTTCGTTTCATTGACTTGTAAAATGAACACTTATACAGAGACAATCTAGGATATAATGGGTTTTTAATAATTGGACTAATACATTGAACTAATGAATACAAAAATACTACAGTTTACACGAGTAAATATGTATATACAGGACACGTAAACAAAATACAAGACTAAACGAGTAACGAAAATGAGAGAGAGAGAGAGAGAGAGAGAGAGAGAGAGAGAGAGAGAGAGAGAGAATGAAAGGGAGAAAGTGAAACTAAAGTTCAGGATGAGAGAGATCACCGAGATGATCTCAGCATGGCAAAATCACAGGCAATGTAACCTCGAGAGACAACAAGAAATCAGATTAATCAAATCACAAATCAAAATACTTGTGTATGGTTCTCTTTGTATTTGCTGAAGAAGAGCTCCTTTAAGAGCGGGGCGTGTTTCCTCGTGTCTTCGGGGCGAGCAGACTCGCGCGCAGTTTAAAGGTTCACTGAAACGTGAAGTGGCCAGAAACATGATTCAGAGTTCAGTTCCCTTTGTGGAGGGAGTAACGAATATGAAAATAAAACTTAGTAAAGAAAATAAAACGGAGATGAGGACTCCCTAGGTCCCATGGAGCCAGGAATTTCCTCAGACGCAGTGCTCGTGCACGTCCTCAATGAAGAGGAGCGCACGCCGCGGGATTTTCAACAGAGTCTTTTCCTTTGAGTTGAAGTTGTCGGCTGAAGTTCGAAGACGAAACAAAACTAAAAGACTTAAATAAAATAAAATATAAAGCCCCCTAAACGGGAGCCATTGATGGTCTCCCTGATGAGGAGGGTTCGAACAAGCAGGAACAAACAAGACGAAAGAAAATACCGAACTCAACTGAACGCCGAGTGTAACGGTTTTTCTAGGGTTCCGAAATTTCCCTCCTCCCTGGCGCTTGGGCCAATTGGAACGCGAAATTCCAGGCGGAAGAAATTTCCTTTGTCTCACTTAGGAGTTCGATTTGCATGTTTTATGACAGTCTTAGGATCATGCCATTTCTACTTTAAACAATTATAACTGCAGTAAAATGCATTTTATCATAATTTGGTACCCATATCTTTCCTACGGGTATATGGAGGTTCAATTCAAGACCACATTTGGTATGTTTAAAAGCTACGGCATAGAAATTACTTCTTATTCTGTAAAATAAGCATTAAGAGTTCTACTAACAATCTAGGAATTAGATTAACCCAAAATGTGATGTACATTTACAAATGGAAATGAAAATTGGACTTTTAAAAAGATCCACATGGCATATCTATGATTGCAACAGGGTGCACATCTGGAACATTATTCCTTTAAGGTTTACAAGAATACAAAAACCCATCACAGAGAAGAACAATCGTGGAAAAGAGAAATTACATTCAGGTTTACATATTTCTTCAATGGTTATACATATAGAAAATGTAGGATTAAAGTAGGGTTAAAGATTAACACTTTAACTCTGCTCCACTCCTAAAATCTCTGTTGCTGGACATTCCATTAGGCAATAAAACACAGTTCAACACAGGGGGGAAGGGATTGCCAGAGAATGTTAGTGAACCTTCTCTAACTAAAACACTATTGATTAAAGAATACATTTCAAAACCACACCTCTAGAAAATCATAATTATATGATCAAACAAATTAATAAAACATGCATACAGGAAGGTCAAACCCAAATCTGAGTTACATACATTAAAACTATATTTCTATAGGAGGATGTTTGTGTGTGTGTGTGTGTGTGTGTGTGTAGAAAGTTTCAAGTTTCGTTATCTCTCTGTGGTCCAGAGAGGGGAAAGGGGGTTTGGAATTCTTCTGAAGCTTTGCAACGCTTCAGGAAGACGTATATGATTGTCTTTCGGGCCATCTGGTCTACTCCCAGGTGCCATAAAGTGTCCGAAAACATTCTAAACCCAGCCATGTCGGAGCCATGATGGTAATTTAGATTGTCGAGAGTCTTGATTTACATATCTCAGTTCAGAGTGTAAAAAGGCTTTGGGTTTCAGAATAAATGTGCTTAGAAAACACGGAGAATTCGAATTTGTTAATTCAGAATCAAACGAACGAATGATTCAAATAGCCCAGTCGCTACAGTCCCCCTTTTCGTCGGATGAAGTCCTTGTGTGGACATCATCGGACGGCAATCATCACGATGGGCAGATGACAGGTGAATCATGATGGTCGTGTAGCAGGTGGATCATGATGGTCGTGTAGCAGGTGGATCATGATGGTCGTGTAGCAGGTGGATCATGATGGTAGGAAGGCAGGTGGTTCTTGGAGCTGAGGTTTGGCGTGGTCTCTGACTTGACACCCCCTTTCCGGGGATTCCGTCTGAAACCTGCAGAGGTGCACAGCCCAATGTCGGCGGCGGTCCCGGCTTGGACCGCAGATGAAGTGTTCGGAACAGGTCGTCGAGACAGTGCTCGGAGGGCTGTGTTGACAGGAGCAGGGTCAGTGAGTTGGGACCCCCTTTTCTCAATCCAGAGTTCCAGTCCTGGATTCAAGGTGAAGTTGAAGTTCTGGGAGGATGGTAGTTTCAGTGCTGTCTGGTACTCTTTGCTGGGAAGCTGGTACCATGTCAGGCCATCAAGGTGTAAGATGACACCTTTCAGTACTTGAAGTCCCATTTTCTGGTTGAGCATGTTGACACGGCTGGTTGTGTCATGCTGGTCGTGAGTGACAGTGGCGGTGTGCACAGGTGTATTAGCACGCCACCTTTCACCTGCAATCTCCGCTTGTGTGTTGGGGACTTTGCTGACCAGGGGGTGCAACCCGCAGATTTCTTCAGCGTTGTCTCTGAGTAAGGGTTTGCTAAGGTAGAGATAACGAATGTCTTTGGTCATAGTAATGGAGCGCAATAGTAATGGAGCGCAAATGGAAGAAAACAAAACTAGAGGTATTTCGCATTTCATGGAAAGAGAGCTCAATTACTTACAGAGAGGCTTTAAAAGCTGCTAGATCTGCTTATTTTTCAACCCTATTAGAAGAAAATAAACATAATCCTAGGTATTTATTTGAAACGGTGGCTAAACTAACGAAAAATAAAGCTTCAAGCACCGAAGTTTCCAAGCAACACAGCAGTAATGACTTTATGAACTTCTTCACTTATAAGATTGATAATATCAGGGACAAAATTATAACTATGCAACCGTCTACTACAGTATCACATCAGGCAGTGCATTGTAGCCTCCCTGAGGAAAAATTTGATTCATTCGTTGCTATAGGAGAGGAAGAATTTACTAAACTCATTAAATCATCTAAATCTACAACATGTATGTTAGACCCTATACCGACTAAGCTACTGAAAGAAATACTTCCAGAGGTCATAGATCCTCTTCTTAATATCATTAATTCGTCTTTGTCTCTAGGATACGTACCAAAAAACTTTAAGCTTTAATTCCTTCAGAATTAGTCAATTACAGGCCGATCTCGAATCTACCTTTTCTGTCAAAGATATTAGAAAAGGCAGTATCCTCACAACTGTGTTCCTTTCTTGAAAGAAATGATATCTGCGAGGATTTCCAGTCAGGATTTAGACCGTACCATAGTACCGAGACAGCTCTCGTTAGAGTCACAAATGATTTGCTCTTATCATCCGATCGTGGTTGTATCTCGCTATTAGTGTTACTCGATCTTAGTGCTGCATTTGACACCATCGACCACAACGTTCTTTTAAATAGATTAGAACATTATGTTGGCATTACGGGAAATGCACTAGCATGGTTTAAATCATACTTATCTGACCGTTATCAATTTGTAGCAGTAAATGATGAGATGTCTCATCGATCACAAGTTCAGTATGGCGTACCACAAGGCTCAGTACTAGGACCGCTGCTGTTCACTCTGTACATGCTACCCTTAGGAGATATCATTAGGAAACATGGCATTAGCTTTCACTGTTATGCCGATGATACTCAGCTCTATATTTCTTCAAAACCTAACGAAACTTATCAATTCACAAAATTAACGGAATGCATAGCGGATATAAAAAATTGGATGACTTGTAATTTCCTACTTCTAAATTCTGAAAAAACAGAGTTTCTAATTATTGGACAAAAAACTTCCTCACGTAATAATCTAGAATACTGTCTAACACTTGATGGCTGCTCTGTTAAGTCTTCGTCGTCGGTTAGGAACCTGGGTGTGCTCTTTGATACCAATCTTTCATTTGAAAGTCACGTGTCTAGTATCTGTAAAACTGCATTTTTCCATCTTAAAAATATATCTAAATTACGCCATATGCTCTCATTGACAAATGCGGAACAATTGGTTCATGTGTTCATGACCTCAAGGCTAGATTATTGTAATGCTCTACTGGGTGGTTGCCCTGCACGCTTAATAAACAAACTACAGCTGGTTCAAAACGCAGCAGCTCGAGTTCTTACCAGAACCAGGAAGTATGACCATATTAGCCCAGTTCTGTCAAAACTGCACTGGCTCCCTATTAAACATCGCATCAATTTTAAAATATTGCTGATTACTTACAAAGCACTGAATGGTTTAGCTCCGCAGTACTTGAGCGAGCTCTTAACGCATTATAGTCCGTCACGTCTATTACGATCTCAAAATTCCGGCCAGTTGATAATACCTAGAATATCAAAATCGACTGCTGGCGGTAGATCCTTTTCCTATTTAGCACCAAAACTCTGGAACAGTCTTCCTACCATTGTCCGGGAAGCAGACACACTCTGTCAGTTCAAAGCCAGATTAAAGACACATCTCTTTGACCTAGCTTTCACATAATACATTATAGACTTCTATAATTTAATGTTAGGCTGCATATAGTTGGTCAGCCGGAACCGGGAACACTTCCCAAAAATCCTGATGTACTCGTTACATCATGAGAAGAATGGCATCTACGCTAATTTTAGTGTCTGTGTTTATCCCGAGGTTTTCCTGCAGCCTGCCGGATCCAGGCCGTATCCAGATCTGACGAAGGACCTTCGCCTGGACCGATGACAACGCAGTGCTGAAGTGCCAACTAGTCTCTCCCTATGGAGGATCCCACTACCACTCTACAGATAAGGCGTTGTCGGGAAATTCGTCTCGCGGTCCTACCCCAAAGCAACAAATAAAATAAAATTCCTTATCAAAATTTATAAGGAAAGACAAGTATTTTGTTTAGGCTTGGCTTGTAGGGAATTCCAAACCTGCGTATATTCAAACGCACATAACTATAGAACCCATTCTAAATGCGCATGTGAATGCCATCAGTGTTTCTCACAGGTTCGCGTTTAAAGTCTGTGTAGAGGGAATGGTGTCGTCTTAGCGGCCCCTAATTTAATAACAAATGATCATTGCGACGGAAGCAAATCAATTAAAACTAACTTTAGATGGAAATAACTTAACTCTGCTGTAAAGCCGAAACAATCTCTGTTACCTTAAATTATACGCTTATCTCTGTAAAGCTGCTTTGAGACAATCTACATTGTTAAAAAGCGCTATATAAATGAAGATGACTTGACTTGACTTGACTTGATAGTACACAGGTGCAGGTTTGGAGCTGAGTACCGTTGTGTGTCGCCGTCGTGGTAGGCCACCACGTCTGGAGGGCTTATCTTGATGTGGGTGTTGTTTTTCCAAAACCTGACCTTGACAATGTCTGTAAGTCTGTGGACTTGGCTTGACTCGATGATAGGCAGATTTAGGAGAAAGCCCACTTCTCTCTGCTCGGGATCGACGCAGAGTGAGATGGCGCTACCCAGAGAGTAGGCCAGGTGTTTTTGTAGAAGGTCAGCTGGCATGTTGATGGCGGAAGCCAGCACAGTTAGCATCAGGCTTAATATCAGGTACGGTGGAATTACACCTGTGGCTAGGCTGTCATTGGAGGAGCTAACCTCCCACAGCATGTCTGTCGTTACTGCTGTAACCAGCTGAGTCTGGACAAAGTCACTCTGTACGACAGTAAACCGAGGCTTCATGGAGTTTGCGGTCTGGTTCGCTGCATTTACACTGGATATACCAATGTTAAACAGAGTTCTGGCGGCAGCTCCGGTTCCGAGCAACGCTCCCATGAAACGTTTGGAGCAGTGGTTGGTGCTTAGGAGTCCCGATTGTGTAGCAGTCACTTTCTCAAGTTGGTTGAACATGTATTCGACCTTGGCCTCGGCGTGAGAGAGGGAGTCCTCTGTCCATCGGGCACTTGCCCAGATGTATTGGGCTACGGAGCTGGGGTAGTGTGCTCTGTAGACCGGGCGGGGCTGGATGAGTCGAACATGCACTTGCTGGGTGTAGGTCCTTCCGTCGGTGATCTGGAGTCTCGGTCGTTCTCTCGGTGGCAGCTGTCCTCTGGTTGGCTGACAGTACAGCTTGGTGAACCACAGCAGCAACCTGGTACAGCCAACAGGGAGAGAGAGAGAGAAAGGGGAGGAAGAAGCCAGCAAGGGTTGTCTTTGATTGGACAGGGCAGTCTTTTTACTTCGTGGGCGGCGACTGGGTTTAGTTCGCCTTGGCCCATGTTTTGCCACATCTTGCTGTCGGCTTGTCGCTTGCTTCAGTGTCTCGTCAGTGTCTCTGGTGCTGCGGTGTGCAGCACATGATGCGTTATAGACGAACATTAGCAGTTTATCCCCCTTTGTGCGCCGTGGCATTACATGCCTTGGCATAGTGATGTCAATCGGTGCACAACTCATAATGTTGTTCTGTACGCGCAGCATGTGCGTGGTGTCATGCAGTGGTCTGAGACACTGGTTGTCAGTGAGGTCAGACGGCGCGTTAGGGTGGATAAGGAAAGTCTTTATGTAGGTGACAGAAGCCCGCATGTCTGTTATGTTTGTCTTTGTAAACAGCGGAGCCAGCGTAAGCGGCTCTGAGGTAGGCAGTGTAGTATGTAAAGTACTTATGCTGTGTGTAAGCTCTTCAACCTCTAGGGTGGGTGGGTGGGTTGAAAGTGACCACAGCTTGTTGTTTAATGCGCCAGGCTTGGCAATGGCTTGAGTGAGGTCATGTCGCTGCAGGTCAGTCATGACATTGAGGCAGCAAGTGTCAAAGTCTTTGGTGGGCTGTAAGGTGCAGGGTAGCGGATTCGAACCTTCAGTTGGTGCTGAGTCTGTGTCTTCCTGGTTGGCTGTGGGAGTTCCCATGAACTCTGTGACCTTTGTGACCTGACCGTCTGGCTGTGACTGGAGGGGGCAAAGTTCTCGTACTTGAGCCCAGACTTTGAGCTGTTTCAAGTCCAGTAACGGTTCAAAACGATCTAGAAGGTCTCTGCCGATGAGGAACGGAAAAATGTCCATTTTTGAGATGAACACTGGATGGAGTAGAGTCAGAGGACCAATTGTCAGGTGAATGTGAGCTACCTGTTCGAGCCGGATGTCATGTTGACTGTATGACTGTACGTTCAGTTCACAAGTTTGAGGTGTAAGAGTTTGATCTTGTCTCTTAGCTTCAAATTGGAGTCTTTTGAAAAGTTGATTTGAGATCACCGTAATGTCTGATCCTGTGTCTATCAGGGCTTCCATGCTCACTTCCTTTTCCAACGTGATGTTCAGGTAGAGTTTTTGGGCCACCCCCTTTTTGATCAGGTTGCCCAAAAACATTGGCATCGGGACAGGTGTAACGGTCGGTTTGGTTTCAGTTCTTATGCTTAGGCATAAGATGTCTGGCTCGTCCTTCTTGTCTTTCTTGCAACGTTTCTGGTGAAGAAGCTCTTTCAGCACCCTTAGGATCTCTTCTGTTTCAGACGTGGCTGCACTGTGGTTATCTGATGTGAGCTCAGGCTTGAGCTTACCAGTGTCGTGTCGAGAGTGGTTCCACTCTCTGTCGGGGCTTGTTGTCCTGGACGGTGGAGATCGGCTCTTCTTGGGTCGCCGGCCGGCTTCCCGGAATCTTTCAGAGCGCTCGCTCTGGTGCTTTGGACGAGCACCACCGCGATTGTGTTGCCCTCTGCTGGTTTGGAACGGTCGTGACTCTCTGTAAAAATGTCTGTGACTGTGGTGTTGTGGGGCACCCTCTAAAGTCAGGTCTGAACAGTGCTCAGAGACAGAATAGATTGTGGGGTTTTTCACAGTCTTTTCAGAAATAGTCTTTTGCTTGGTGTAAGCTTTATGGGCTAAGTCACGCAGCTGTTGGGTAGACATGGTCCGTGCATCGGCCAAAACCCCAATATGATGGGATAAGGTTGGATGGAGATTCCGCAGGAAAAGAGTTTTAAAGGTAACATCCTGTTCCATCCCTGGCTCATTCCGTGCTCCGAAGAAGGCTTGTCGGAGTCGGTTGTAGTAGATCTGGGGGTGTTCACGCCGACCTTGCTTGAGGTCTACAGCAACGATGAAACCTTGATCGGAGTCTGGATCAGAGAATTCACGGATCAAAGCTTGCCGTAATTGTTGGAAGTCCGTTTTGACAGCCTCAGTTTGACGGTCTAGGAAGCTACGAACATCACTGCTAGCCGTTATTCTTAACAGATACAAATTGTCCCAAGCTGTCACGTTGGCGACAGTTTGCAAGTGAAAGTCAATGTCTTTTAAATAAGCATGAATGTCACAACCTTCTGCAGAATCTGGATTGAACATAGGAATGTTTCGAGCTAGCTTGTCAAGTTCTCGGGGGGTCGTGCCGTGGTTGGTGTCATGGGTTGTCTGAAAGGGTCCTCCCCCTTTTGCTGTTGACAGATGTTCTTGAAAGCTGGCTGGTGATGGCCGTGGGCTTACATCTCCCTTTTCAGTTTTGGGTTCTTGGCTGAAAGGGTTGGGGTGGCTGGCCGGGAGAAACTCTGTGATGTGTGTTTCTCCGTTCCAGCCACTCTGCAGTCTGTAAGAATGTCTCAGTTCTGCATGAACAGTGTCAAGTTCATCTTGGAGCTCGTCTCTCTGCAGAGTAAGCTCGCCGATTTTAGCTCGGGCCTTTTGCAAATGTTTTTCGCAGGCCCTGGCTTTTGCGTCTGCTTCTTTTAGTTCAGTCTCGGCTCTCTCTAGGAGAGCGACACTTTGTTGGAGTTTTTCGTCGAGTTCTTTTCTGGTTTCTCTCTCCAACTGTTCTCTTTGGTCTGTGTCGAGGCGCAGATCTTGCAGGGCATTTCGAAGTCTTTCTACTTCTTTCTGTAGTTCTGGATCTGTGGCGTCCTCTTTCTCGCGCTGGTTCTGGGTCTCGAGGAGGAGCTGATCTAGACGACTCTGGGTACGGGCCTGGTCCCTCCGGGCCTTCTCCGCTTGAAGCTTAAGCGTTGCGGCTTGCTGCTCCAGGTTGATGTTGCTCCGTTCGCTGAGCCTCGCCTGGGCGACGACGTTGTGGGCGATGCTGCTGGCGATCTTGGCCCCGTCTTTGTAGTTGTAGCTTTGGGTAGGATCGTGTGTTATCAGTTCGTCCAGCTTGGTGTCCAGTTGCGTTTGGCTCAGATGCTGCAGGTCACTGGCGTCCTTGGCTAAGTGCTCCCGACGGACCGCGGGACTGGATGCACGGGACATATTGGCTTCACTGTAGGCGAGAGAAGCACAGCACACACACAAAGAGACCAATGCAAGTTCGTTCTAAGGTTAATGAGCTATACTCATACGGGCTATGCCATTTATGAGAATTTTGGGCTAACTGATGCACAGTTAGCCAGTTAGCGGAGCCAATTGACTTGGGTCGAAGGACCCGGACTAGAGATTTGACAGGCAGTAGCCTCGGGGGTCACGTGATGACACCGGCTGCTTGGTTCGTCACTCTACTATTTAGCTTCCTTGGTGGCTCTCACAGGTTACTTGTCTCTAGGTGAAATGAAAGAAACAAATCACAACAGAAAAGGATAGAAAAGACTGAGGTAAAACAAAACACTAGTGATGACTAGGTCTGAAATTAAATAAACAGAATAGTAACACAGTACGTGTTCAAGAGGATAAAGAGACCTAAGCTATTACCACTGCTAGGGTTTAGGATAGGCCAACAGGTGAGTGGGGGCTATCGGAGGGTAGGAAACCTAGGAAGATGGTATGGCTTAGAGAAGAGATGGGCCAAACACTTAAAATATCCGGGGGAATATCTAATATTCTGTGGCTTATAGTAAGTGGAATGGGTTTTACTAAATTTAGATTAACCTGTGGTGAATTGAAGCCGCTCTGGTGGGACCCGTGGCTCAGTCAACCCTTCCGACGGTTCCCAACACTTGACCGCAGTGTTCCCGGGCAACTTCGTTTTCTCCCTGTACCTCGCTGCGCCCTCTCAGACAACTTGCGACTTTAAAGCACAACCTGGCAACACCAAGGTTTCCCTGGCCAGACAATACGGCAAAATTGGGTTTTAGCCCGGAACTCTCCGAAGAGTGGCCCACTTTAGGCCTCAGTTCGGGTTTATTGTCCCAAAATTGCTTTGTGTGTGTCGGCTGGCGCGGTTGACCTTTGGAGTGCCAAATTACTAATGTCACAGTTGCGTGCCGCAACGATGGTACGGGATTCGGAAGTGTCCGAAACTCACAGAACGGCAAGTGTCAGTAACGCCGGTTGGGCAACCTCGCTCGCGGAAACCAACCCGAGATGACTGTAACTCCCCACAGTGCTCTAGTGAATGCCACCTATAAATACACAAAGGATAAACAAGTGAAACTTAAAGTGAATTAAGGCTAGTTTGTTTAAACCAAATGGATTAGTTATTTATGTGGCAATAAGAGTCAAAGGTTTTACTAAATAATAATAAACAAGAGGAGATTATGATAATGTTACTTATCAAAATGACCTAACCCAAAAGAGAGAAGGAAAAGAATAACAGTAGAAATAAAATAATAGAATAAAAATAAAACTTTAAAAATAAAATCAAAATGAAATGACAGGATGAACCCAGGAGAAGAGGCAGGCCGCAGTAGTGGGTTTTCACCACAAGGGGGTGTGCTCCCTCTCTGTGCTCAACCTGGCAAACAGAGAACTTAATTCAAATCAAAAATTCAAAACTTGTTTAAATTAAAATTTAAAATAAGCATGTAAGGAAATGTAAAAATCAGAATGATATCTTATAATAATCCAGATACACTAAAGTATCAGTCCTATTTATAAAAATAATCAGGAGAGAAAGACGATATAAAAGAGTGAAAGGAGGAAAATAGTGATGCCGACTTAGTATCCACAAGGCCACACGATGGTGCTGTTTCCTCCAAGTGGATACCAGTGGGTGAATAGACAACTCAATTTAAATTTAAAATTCAAACTAGTTCAAATCAAATTTAAATGAGCATGTAAAGAAACGGGGAACTCAGAATAATATCCCATAAAAAATTAATGTTAACAGTGAAGTCTCATCAATAATTATTAAGATAACCAAAAGAGAAAAGTGGAAGTAAACAATTCACGACAGGGTTTGAAAAGAGAGGAAAGAGAGCTGAGTGAACCGACCTCGCGGGTGGCGGCCACTAGGTGCCGTTGTTTCCTCTAAGGGAATGGCTGAGATTTAATCTGAGTTTTAATCCAAATCTTGTTTGAACCAAACTCAGAGTAAATGTATCAGTTAAAAGCAGGAAAATTGTCTAACACAAAATAATATTCGCACGAGCAAAGCTATAAATGCGAATAGTTATTTAGAGTCTAGACATCCTTTTTAATAATAACAGGGAAATAGGAAATAAAAGAGCCTGATCTGAAAACGGCCACTAGATGGCGTTGTTGAGCTCATGCAGGCGGAAATCAGGGGGGCAAAGGGGTAATTTGAGGCTGCTAACCACTTACGCCCTCTGGCGTTTAGTAAATGGAATTACACAACTTCAATGTGATTCAAACGCTAAGAGCTTTTCAGCTCGCGTCACGCGCTGATTTCTGCAACAATCACAAATAGGACAGAGGTCTCGGCGGACCTTTTGGTGCTATTAATACTGCACAGGAAAGTATGGCGGGGTTTCTTCGCCGCAAATACTCAAATGTGGACAACAGGAATTTTCCGTCTGTTGCTAGACTCCCATACTACACACTTATCAAAATAGCACTTATGATTTGTGTATTTAGGTTTTCGATTGATTAGCTAGGTCAATGTTAACCAGGAGTTTACCGTTTTGTCGAATATCACTGGACTAACCACGAATTCAATAACGATATAGCATGCATGCAAGGCCTAAATGTTTAAAAAGGAATCTCGCTTTAGAAACATATTTATTAATACCGGTAGTACGCACGTGAGAATTCTTCATTCACAGCGATTTAAAACAAATATTAGAAATGTATCAACTGCAGAGATATTTCTTCATCTCTTAACAGGACATTTGTAATATTAAATAGGCTACTGCAGTGTAGCATTTAACAGTGCTAAAACTGTCTAGGCATATTTTAGCAATTTGTTAAAATGTAACGTTAGGTCTACTGACTTCGGCTTTTTGCCTTGGACAGTTAGGAGTGAGTTCGCGATGCGACTTATCTCACGATTTCATAATTTCATAAAATATGTGCACAAAAATTATTAATAACCATATAAACAGATTGAAATTGAATATCGTTCATAAAACAAAGTTTGAAACGTGCCTAAAATATCTCCACCATCTGTAAGGAATATGACTTAGCTCAAATGATTATAGGGAATCAAAATTATGAATCGGGTTGATTCATCTATATTCTTACAATATTAATAAATTATTGAAGCTGAAATTTAGACTTATTCGTATACATCAATGTTCAATTACAATGAATTATAATTCAATCATTAATATACCAAAATGTCCCTCTTTCAGATCAATTAATCAGAGTAATTTTAAGGGAAATTAATATATTAATTAAACAGTTGTTTGTCCCGCAAACTGGTCGTAAAATTAATTCCATCAACTTCTCAACAAAATTATCTCTTTCTTATAATTCGAAGAAAGCTATATTTTCTGGCCATGGAAAATTAATTTCTTGTTCTTATAAAATGTTACTTAACAGTAACGCATTTGTAAAGCGTAGCTTGATCTTCGTTTCATTGACTTGTAAAATGAACACTTATACAGAGACAATCTAGGATATAATGGGTTTTTAATAATTGGACTAATACATTGAACTAATGAATACAAAAATACTACAGTTTACACGAGTAAATATGTATATACAGGACACGTCAACAAAATACAAGACTAAACGAGTAACGAAAATGAGAGAGAGAGAGAGAGAGAGAGAGAGAGAGAGAGAGAGAGAGAGAATGAAAGGGAGAAAGTGAAACTAAAGTTCAGGATGAGAGAGATCACCGAGATGATCTCAGCATGGCAAAATCACAGGCAATGTAACCTCGAGAGACAACAAGAAATCAGATTAATCAAATCACAAATCAAAATACTTGCGTATGGTTCTCTTTGTATTTGCTGAAGAAGAGCTCCTTTAAGAGCGGGGCGTGTTTCCTCGTGTCTTTGGGGCGAGCATACTCGCGCGCAGTTTAAAGGTTCACTGAAACGTGAAGTGGCCAGAAACATGATTCAGAGTTCAGTTCCCTTTGTGGAGGGAGTAACGAATATGAAAATAAAACTTAGTAAAGAAAATAAAACGGAGATGAGGACTCCCTAGGTCCCATGGAGCCAGGAATTTCCTCAGACGCAGTGCTCGTGCACGTCCTCAATGAAGAGGAGCGCACGCCGCGGGATTTTCAACAGAGTCTTTTCCTTTGAGTTGAAGTTGTCGGCTGAAGTTCGAAGACGAAACAAAACTAAAAGACTTAAAGAAAATAAAATATAAAGCCCCCTAAACGGGAGCCATTGATGGTCTCCCTGATGAGGAGGGTTCGAACAAGCAGGAACAAACAAGACGAAAGAAAATACCGAACTCAACTGAACGCCGAGTGTAACCGTTTTTCTAGGGTACCGAAATTTCCCTCCTCCCTGGCGCTTGGGCCAATTGGAACGCGAAATTCCAGGCGGGAGAAATTTCCTTTGTCTCACTTAGGAGTTCGATTTGCATGTTTTATGACAGTCTTAGGATCATGCCATTTCTACTTTAAACAATTATAACTGCAGTAAAATGCATTTTATCATAATTTGGTACCCATATCTTTCCTACGGGTATATGGAGGTTCAATTCAAGACCACATTTGGTATGTTTAAAAGCTACGGCATAGAAATGACTTCTTATTCTGTAAAATAAGCATTAAGAGTTCTACTAACAATCTAGGAATAAGATTAACCCAAAATGTGATGTACATTTACAAATGGAAATGAAAATTGGACTTTTAAAAAGATCCACATGGCATATCTATGATTGCAACAGGGTGCACATCTGAAACATTATTCCTTTAAGGTTTACAAGAATACAAAAACCCATCACAGAGAAGAACAATCGTGGAAAAGAGAAATTACATTCAGGTTTACATATTTCTTCAATGGTTATACATATAGAAAATGTAGGATTAAAGTAGGGTTAAAGATTAACACTTTAACTCTGCTCCACTCCTAAAATCTCTGTTGCTGGACATTCCATTAGGCAATAAAACACAGTTCAACACAGGGGGGAAGGGATTGCCAGAGAATGTTAGTGAACCTTCTCTAACTAAAACACTATTGATTAATGAATACATTTCAAAACCACACCTCTAGAAAATCATAATTATATGATCAAACAAATTAATAAAACATGCATACAGGAAGGTCAAACCCAAATCTGAGTTACATACATTAAAACTATATTTCTATAGGAGGATGTTTGTGTGTGTGTGTGTGTGTGTGTGTGTAGAAAGTTTCAAGTTTCGTTATCTCTCTGTGGTCCAGAGAGGGGAAAGGGGGTTTGGAATTCTTCTGAAGCTTTGCAACGCTTCAGGAAGACGTATATGATTGTCTTTCGGGCCATTTGGTCTACTCCCAGGTGCCATAAAGTGTCCGAAAACATTCTAAACCCAGCCATGTCGGAGCCATGATGGTAATTTAGATTGTCGAGAGTCTTGATTTACATATCTCAGTTCAGAGTGTAAAAAGGCTTTGGGTTTCAGAATAAATGTGCTTAGAAAACACGGAGAATTCGAATTTGTTAATTCAGAATCAAACGAACGAATGATTCAAATAGCCCAGTCGCTACAATATATATATATCTTCTGCAGAATACATAGCTTTACCTTTACTCTTGATGCATTAGAGTATGCAAAATAACACATTTACTTAACCCTCTGAGGTCGGCAAACGCGCCGGCGCGTTTTGCTGGATTTTCTTCACATAGTAGCACTATAAACTTAAATTACTCCGTCATTTATGGTCATACAGAAAAAAGAAATATAAAAAAAGAATCTGTGATATTTTTACTTTTGTATGTGTCCACTTACAATCAAATCAAAACATTGTGCTTTTGTAAAATAAAGAAAATAAACAGGGTGTGCGTTCTGCCTCTCAGTCGCGGTGAACTTTTTTTTCTTGAGCACGTCTATAAACTGAAACAAAACTCAGCGAATACTTGTCACACATTTATGAGCCATATACCTTTATAAACATTTAAGTGTGTACTTTTAAATGATCAGATTCAAACTGAAAACAAATATTCTCTGTTTAAGTAATTTGTATAAAACCAACAAGATGTCCAGCTTCTCAAACGCTTCCTAATTATTTTTAATTTGAACACGCCCACTCGCGCAAAAGATATTCACATGCAAATCTCCACATGGAACGCGATCGCGCTCATTACCTCAAAAACAAAACACCAAAACACTTCACAAGTCTCTGCTTTTCGTCGAGTTTGAAAGACGCGCCGTGAGCTTACATTGGATTTAGGCTACCTCAGAAGAAGAAGAACGCGATTTGAAGACAAGAAAGATGTAATAGTTTGTTATTGTTGCATAAATTTCACATTGCAGTTGAACTGTTGCTAGATATATGGTGAATATTATAATATTTAGACACGTGTTTACTGTTACTGTGTTTGTGGATATCTGCTCAAATGTAGATATGTATATGGTAACCATAATGTTTCATATTTGAGCGCGAGCGCGTTTGAATGTATCATATTTTGGATCGCGATCGCGTTTGAAAAGCACCAAATGGCTTCATGTTTTTACTATTATCTCATTTCATATCATCATAACGAATGGAAACATTTGAAGTAACATGATAATCAATATATTTTTCTCTAGCTTAGTTGTTACTGAAATATTTTGGAAGATTTATAGGCTGCTATAGGTTATTGTTATTATTATTTTATGCAGCACTGCTCATAGCCTATGCCTACAAGGCACAACAAACCTGGTGTTCCTTATATTATATATTGTTGGAAACATTTATATGTGTGTGTATTCTGTGAATTTTAAAAAGCAATTTTAACCAGAAAAATCTCAAATTTATTCCCAAAATCGTGCAGGCCTTTCTCTTGATATCAGTATGTTCACTTTTTTTTTCTTTCAAGGCCCAGATGCCACTGAGTCCTGCTGACTTCAACATTCACATGAGTCTCTGTACATGAACATGGTAAAGTGAAAATCAAACACCTTGGAAATGAAAGGTATGTACAATGTTTTTAGGAATAGCACAAAGGTCTCTGTCTTTGGATCATTGTTTTCAATGAGTGCTTTTTTGTCATTTGTTGTGTATCTTTGGATTATGTTGTGTTGTAAATAAATCCAAAAAATCTAAAAGCCATTCTTTTTTAAATCTCCTCATTCTTTGTGCAAGGTTGCTCAGAATTATAGGGCCTGATAGCTCCTAATAGGGCCGTTAGGGGAGGGTCTTTGTCTTTCTCAGGTGTGAAAAGCTCCCGCATAAAGCTTTTTCACACAAAACATGTCGTAAAAACTTTAAATCAATATATTGTCTTATCTGAATGAGCAGTCAGGGTGATTTTCACATAGTTTTAGAGCAAATATTCTAGGCTACGTCATACAATTTTCAAAAGTCTTGTGAAGAAATAATCAGTATGGGTTTCATGACCTTATTTCAGTGAGAATCTTTTTTTGTATTTTCACAAACCACGCATAAATGTCATTATCTCAAAACAACAAACTTTTACACACATGCTGCTGATATATTATTGTAGCAGAGTTTGTGCTGAATACAGTGTAATCAGACTTTAGCCATGAAAATGTCACAAGTAACAGAAATAAGCACAAATGTCAGAGCATGTCAGAACACCTCCAGGGCCCAGAAATCAGCTCAGACCCCAGAGGGTTAACTAAGGTTTTAAATATGACTAGACGGTTTTCCCCAATGTGGTACACAATTTCTCTTTTCCTTCTTTCCCTAAATAAGACCAGACCCCTGTACTGCAGAATAAACCTGGACATTCCAGTGCTGGACAGGTTTTTTAATGAGATGGAAGACACTCGACCTGATTTTCGGCTGAGCAGGGAGGCCCTGAGACTGCTCATGGACCCGAGTGACCGGCAACACGGATGGGGTTCCACAATAGAGACCCTGGTATTTCTTTTCTGGCTGGTGTGTGGTACATCATACAGGGTCGTCTCCAGAGCATTTGATATACCTCGTTCCACTGTCCACCGCCCACCGCATTGTCCACCGGGTCGCTGAGGAGGTGGTGGCCATTCCCCCAGCGCTTTAATCTTCATCATTCCAGGGCACGCTCCATTATAAAGCGTGCTTTTGGGATGATGAAGACCAGGTTCAGGGCCATCTTCCTGAAAGCGCTGGAGGTGCACCACACCTTTGTACCTCACATTTTAAAAATACTGCAAAATAATAAACTCAATCTGTTAAAAAATATAAATTTATTCCTTAATTCCATTTCAGGTCATAACAGCCTGTGCCATCCTCCATAACATCTTCCTTGGGGTTGGTGACATCATGGCCCCGGAGGATGAGCATGAGGAGGATGATGCAGATGATGCAGAGGATGAGGGGGAGCACGGTTTGGAGACAGTCAGTGGTGCTCTGTGGCGTGACCAGCTGTCTGCAGAGGTGTCTGCCCTGGAGGAGGTGCCAATTGACCACAACTATTTGTAACAGGCAAGTAAGAGAATTGTAAAGTTACAATGCATAAGGAAAAAAGTTGAATGTTGTTGTATGTTGAAATATTTTATGGTTTGATTTGAGGATGTGAGTTTATTTTTTATTCTTCCCTCTTTCTGAAAATATCTCAGTGACATGGCAGCCGTTGATTGAGTCAGCCCTGCAAACCTGTTGGTATACAATGCAGTGGACAGTGGAAATATGCAGTCAAACACTCTGGAGACCATCCCAGATGATGTCCCACCAGCAGAGAGGCCTTACCAGGGTCTCTATTGTGGAGCCCATCCCGGTCCAGCAGCACCATCAGGGTCTCCCTGTTCAGCTGAAAGTGTACATACTTTTTTTAATTTTTTTTTTAATCTGTTTTATGTACCATTAATTTGAATTGTTTTCCTGTTGTTGTAAATACTTGTAAAAAGTACTTGAAATCATTTTCATTTTACATGCTAAAAAAACATGTATACAAGTCAACAATGTCCAGAACAATTACTTGTTTTATTTCCAAATGTAAACTCGTATTACAAAAATAAACATTGTACAAAAATTGCCTTGACTCATTTACAAATAACTTAAATTCCATATCAGTTTTAACTTAACACAAACAGTGTACAGAAGTTACTTTATTTCATGTACAAATAAGTGACAAAAAACATAAATACAAAAATTGCTTTAAACAAATGTAAATATTATTTTTTCTCGATCATGCTCTCAAGGAGAGAAAACAGTCTGTCCATTCTCTCCCTGCTCTCTTGTGCTCTCCTCTCCTCTGTTTCCCTCTGAAACCTCATGTCCTCCCTCATTAGCTCAATGAGCTCATCACTGCCTCTTTTTCTGGCTGCTGGGGCTGAACTTGGCCCTGGTTTGTCCTCAGGGAGGGAGGCAATTAGGACAGGGGGGTTGTTGGAAGGCCTCTGTCCCAAAACCTCATCCATGAGGACAAACCACGGCCAAGTTGCAGCAGTGGATTTCCCGCTCACCCCCTCACCTGTCCCAGGACACTTGCAATCCTAAGGCAGAGCAAATACACCATACCTGTTGTTAACAACAAGAACACCACAATACATTTCAGCAAAGATGTGTCAATTAACTTGCTTACCTTGTTTTTTTTTTTTTTAAGTTGTCCCATTTTCTTTTGGCCTGCAAGGGAGTGACCTTCCCCAGCAGGTCCATCCATCCATCCATCCATCCATCCATCCATCTTCTTCCACTTATTCGGGGCCGGGTCGCGGGGGCAGCAGTCTAAGCAGAGATGCCCAGACTTCCCTCTCCCTAGACACTTCCTCCAGCTCTTCCGGGGGGACACAGAGGCGTTCCCAGGCCAGCCGGGAGACATAGTCTCTCCAGCGTGTCCTAGGTCTTCCCCGGGGTCTCCTCCCAGTGGGACGCGCCCGGAACACCTTCCCGGGAAGGCGTCCAGGAGGCATTCGGAAGAGATGCCCGAGCCACCTCAGCTGATCCCTCTCGATGTGGAGGAGCAGCGGCTCTACTCTGAGCTCCTCCCGAGTGACCGAGCTTCTCACCCTATCTCTAAGGGATCGCCCAGCCACCCTGCGGAGAAAGCTCATTTCGGCTGCCTGTATCCGGGATCTTGTCCTTTCGGTCATGACCCAAAGCTCATGACCATAGGTGAGAGTAGGAATGTAGATTGACCGTTAAATCGATAGCTTCACCTTGCGGCTCAGCTCTTTCTTCACCACGACAGACCGGTACATCGACCGCATTACTGCAGAAGATGCACCGATCCGTCTGTCAATCGCCCGTTCCATCCTTCCCTCACTCGTGAACAAGACCCCAAGATACTTAAACTCCTCCACTTGAGGCAGGAACTCTACACCAACCTGAAGTGGGCAAGCCACCCTTTTCCGTTTGAGGACCATGGCCTCGGATTTGGAGGTGCTATTCTCATCCCACACTCGGCTGCAAACCGTCCCAGTGCATGCTGAAGGTCCTGGTTTGATGAGGCCAACACAACAACATCATCCGCAAAGAGCAGAGACGAAATCGTGTTGTCACCAAACCTGACACCCTCTGGCCCCTGGCTGCGCCTAGAAATTCTTTCCATAAACATTATGAACAGAACCGGCGACTAAGGGCAGCCCTGCCGGAGTCCAACATGCACCGGGAACAAGTCTGACTTACTGCCGGCAATGCAAACCAAGCTCCTGCTTCGGTCGTACAGGGACCGGACAGCCCTTAGCAATGGACCCCGGACCCAATACTCCCGGAGCACCCTCCACAGGCCGCCGCGAGGGACACAGTCAAATGCCTTCTCTAAATCCACAAAGCACATGTGGACTGGTTGGGCAAACTCCCATGAACCCTCCAGCACCCTGTAGAGGGTATAGAGCTGGTCCAGTGTTCCACGGCCTGGGCGAAAACCACACTGTTCCTCCTGAATCCGAGGTTCTACTATCGGCCGTATTCTCCTCTCCAGTACCCTGGCATAGACTTTCCCAGGGAGGCTGAGAAGTGTGATCCCCCTGTAGTTGGAACACACCCTCCGGTCCCCCTTCTTAAAAAGAGGGACCACCACCCCGGTCTGCCATCCCAGAGGCACTGTCCGCAACCGCCACGCGATGCTGCAGACGCGTGTCAGCCAAGACAGCCCCTCAACATCCAGAGACTTAACCCTCTGGAGTCTGAGCTGTTTTCTGGGCCCTGGAGGTGTTCTGACATGCTCTGACATTTGTGCTTTTTTCAGTTATTTATAAACATGTTAATGGCAAAGGTGTAAATTCACTCTATATAGCACAAACAGGGCTACCAAAATATCTGATCAACATGCATGTATATGTTTGAATTTTTAAGAGAATAATGTTTATGCGTGCTTATTGGAAAAAATTTAAATGAAAGTTGCAGAAATAAGGCCATAAAACACATACTAAATATGTGGCAATAAGACTTTTGACTAATGGATGTGGTCGCCTATAGTTTTTTCTTCAAAATTATGTGAAAATAGTCTTGCTTTATCGTTCACATAAAACCATACATTGATTTAAATTGATGTAAAACAGGTTTTGCTTGGAAAGCCAATATGCGAGGGGGGCGTGAACGAGGAGTTTTCACCTTAGATTACATTGTCCCACCCACTCTGCATAATGACTCTGCATAATGAGCCATTCATTCAGGTGTGAAACTGGCTGAGCCACAATGCAAGGACAAAAGATATATTTAGAAGAAGACTTATATTGACCATTTAAGATTTTGCTTACATCTATCTTGTAAATATGTTTTGCTATTTTATTAAAAAGGTTACAATTACAACAATAATTACAATTTCAACAATATTTCAAGTGTACTCTTTCTTTGTAAAAAAAAAAGATTATAGGCCTACATTTTATCTATGTATTCATTACTTTGAATATAGCCAACATTGGAATGGCTAACATCTTAGTTGATGACTTTATTTTTGACAAAAATAGTAGGCTATTTTATATATAGAAATTGCTAAACAAAAGCTTATTTGACGAGGCAGTATATTCTACAGTAAAAACTGTACCCAAATCTACTAAACAAAATGTTGTCTTTCATATTTCGCCTGACTGTAACGTTGTTTTCATGAAATATTAGTGCATATTGTTAATTTGCCGTTTAATACGTTGCTTATACAAATAGCCTACATTTTATTTCAACATATTTCAGTCGATTTTTACTCATCTCAGTCTAGCAATACAGTTTGCTAAAACAACATCATTCATTCACAAACTCGATATAAATTTAACTTCTGGCAAAGATGAAGTTGATGATAGGCTTTTGACTCGCGATCTTCGCAGTGAACGCACCGGAGAAATGCACATTTATTAGGCTACATATTTTGTTTTGGATGGTTTTGTTTAGAACCAGCTTTCTGTAAATATATTTTGATTTTTTTTAGACATGTGAGGCGAGTAGGCTACGGGTTCATGATGATCTCCAGTTCAGACCTTATGTTGTGATTGCCTATATTTACTTTAAATCCAGGAAATTTGTTAATGAAAAAATTATTAAAATTAAGATACAATTGATACAAAACGAAATTCGTTTTAAAGAAAGGATTTGTACTTTCTGTTTTGAGGTCTCTGTGAATGTTTGAAAGTCTTTTAGTGCTTAGAGCGCTCGCGTCCATCATGGAGAACTGTCACGTAATATTGTTTTTTTCCTCATAAATGCGAACACGAAAAATAAAAGACAAAAGACTTTTAAGTAAAACTTACTCCGAAATTGTGTCCTCGGCGGAATTCGCTCATCAAAATGCTGCCGTTCGTCGTCTGTTATAATCTTCCTCTGAGGAAACAACCCGGTATCGTGCATTCTTCCTCGCTGTCCAGAATCATCTGAAGGGCGTCTTCACCGGAGAAACGAGCCATACTCAAAACGCGATGAACTATCAGTAAGTCTCATGAAGAAACGTCTCGGTTACGGATGTAACCCTCGTTCCCTGAGTGGGAACGGAGACGTTACGTCGGATGACGACGATTGGGGTTTCGCTTAGAAGCCTATCACCTTCGAGTATATAAAACGAGCCAATGGCAATGAAATGCCATGGGTCTGCGGAATTTGCATAGCGTATCTCCGCCCGCCGCAGGGGGTATATCAGGAAGTACGCTGGCATAATGCAGATATGTCTTCGCTGAGGAGTCGAGACTGGACCCAGGCGTTTTTCAGCGGTACAGCGGAAGTGGCAGGAAGACGTAACGTCTCCGTTCCCACTCAGGGAACGAGGGTTACATCCGTAACCGAGACGTTCCCTTTCGTGGTCACTCCGAGTTACGTCGGATGACGACGATTGGGGTTCCAGTCTAATCACGCCACCTCGGCTGTCTTCCAGTGCCCTGCGTAAGTCTGAGCTCCCTGTTGTGAGACTAGCACGAACGAAGGAGTCCTACTTAACACAGGGATACCAAAGTACACTGGGAAGCATATCTCCAGAGAGAAATATGCAATTATGCCCAGCCATTGATGGGGGGGACTTAGAATACACATATGACCCAGAGGGCTGCATATGGAAAATCACTGGGGTGTCCAGCCGCAGGTGGAATTTTAAACCCCAGGGGTGGCAAGGTGGCTTGCCAAGGGAAAGACACACGCTCACAAGGAGACTTACAGTGGAATACACATATGGGGGTCGCCCAGAGGGGGAACCATGCACATGGAGGCACCTAGTCAAGCGCAAAAGCTGCGTTATGGCAGATTGGCATAACTCAGGCGTTGACGTCACCAGTGCTGGAGGAAACTCAGAGCTTATCAGACTCACCTGAGAGAAATATCGCACGTATCCCGTCCGTGGAGAGGAATGGCGAGCAAGCGAAGACACCTGAGCAGAATCTAGCACCGGCTGGTTGAAGCGAGTACATGAGAAGAAACTGGCTCTACTCGGAGATTATAGAATCTCGCGAATGTGTTGGGTGTCGCCCAGCCTGCAGCTCTACAAATGTCTGTTAGCGAGGCGCCATGCGCTAGAGCCCAAGAGGAAGCCACACTACGTGTGGAGTGGGCTTTCACACCAAGGGGGCACGGATGACCTTGCTGCTGGTATGCCAAAGCAATGGTATCCACTATCCAGTGAGATAACCTTTGCTTTGAGAGAGCCTTTCCCTTCAGCTTCCCACCATGACAGACAAAGAGCTGGTCTGAGGTCCTGAAACACCGCGTTCTGTCTACGTAAGCACGGAGGGCGCGTACTGGACAGAGCAGTGCCAAGGCTGGGTCTGCCTCCTCCAAGGGCAGCGCTTGCAGGTTCACTACCTGGTCTCGAAAGGGTGTGGTAGGAACCTTGGGCACGTATCCAAGCCGGGGTCTCAGGATCACGTGAGAGTTAGCCGGCCCGAATTCCAGGCACGCTTCGTCAACCGAAAATGCCTGCAGGTCCCCTACCCTCTTGATGGAGGCCAATGCAACCAGGAGCGCTGTCTTCATTGACAGGAACTTAAGCTCCACTGACTGTAAAGGCTCAAATGGAGCACTCTGCAGGGCAGTTAGAACCACTGAGAGGTCCCAAGAGGGTACGAGGGGAGGACGAGGAGGATTTAGTCTCCTCGCTCCCCTCAGGAACCTGACGATCAGGTCGTGCTTTCCCAGAGACTTACCATCAACTGCTTCGTGATGTGCGGCAATGGCGGCAACATACACTTTCAGGGTGGAGGGAGACAGCCTTCGCTCCAACCCTTCTTGCAGGAAGGAAAGCACGACACTGATCGGGCATTTCGTGGGTTCTTGATGTTTAGAAGAACACCAGTTGACGAAGAGGTTCCACTTCAACGCATAGGCATGTCTCGTGGACGATGCTCTAGCGGAAGTGATGGTAGCCACCACCGCAGGTGGTAGGGTACTCAAACCTGCCTCGTCCCGTCCAGGAGCCACACGTGGAGGTTCCAAAGATCGGGACGAGGGTGCCATAAGGTGCCCCGTCCCTGAGAAAGGAGGTCCTTCCTCAGAGGAATTGGCCAGGGAGGTGCTGTCGCGAGGAGTACTAGTTCGGAGAACCAGGTCCGGTTGGGCCAATACGGGGCAACCAAAATGACCTGCTCCTCGTCCTCCCTGATCTTGTGCAAGGTCTGCGCAAGAAGGCTCACTGGGGGAAACGCATACTTGCGGAGGCCCCGCGGCCAGCTGTGCGCCAGTGCATCCGTGCCGAGCGTGCCCTCGGTCAGGGAATAAAACACGTCGCAATGGGACGAGTCGTGGGAGGCAAACAGGTCTACCTGTGCGTCGCCGAACTGATCCCAAATCAGCTGGACCGTCTGGGGATGGAGTCGCCATTCTCCAGCGAGAGGCCGAACTCGAGACAGCTCGTCGGCCGCCTGGTTCAGGTGTCCCGGGATATAAATGGCTCGAAGCGACCTCGGATGCTTCTGACTCCATATGAGGAGGTGGCGAGCGAGTTGCGACATACGGCGGGAGCGTAGACCACCCTGGTGGTTGATGTACGCTACTGTTGCGGTATTGTCTGATCGGACTAGTACGTGCTGGCCCCTGAGCAACGCACGGAAGCGGTGCAGGGCGAGACGTACAGCCAGCAACTCGAGGCAATTGACATGCCAAAGGCGCTGGGGTCCTGTCCAGGAGCCCGCGGCAGCATGACCATTGCACATGGCGCCCCAGCCCGTGTTGGAGGCATCTGTTGATACAACAACATGCCGGGAAACTCGTTCTAAGGGCACTCCGGCCCGTAGAAAATTGAGGTTCGCCCACGGGGTGAAGGTCTGACGGCAGGCTGGAGTCACTGGGACTCGGAGCGTGCCGTGTTGCCATGCCCACCTCGGGACTCGATCGCGAAGCCAAAGCTGAAGCGGTCTCATATGAAGCAATCCCAGCGGCGTTACTGCGGCTGCGGATGCCATATGCCCCAGGAGCCTCTGAAATAATTTCAGTGGAACCGCACTCTTGCCCTCGAACTGACGAAGACAAGTCAGCAGTGACTGCGCGCGCTCGCTCGTAAGCTGCGCGCACATGGCGACCGAGTCGATCTCCATACCGAGAAAAGAGATCCTCTGGACGGGGCAGAGTTTGCTCTTCTCCCAGTTGACCCGAAGGCCCAGACGAACTAAGTGCTGAAGCACTAGGTCCCTGTGTTCGCAAACCTGGTCTCGAGAGTGAGCTAGGATTAGCCAGTCGTCGAGATAGTTAAGGATGCGAACCCCGTGTTCCCGGAGGGGAACAAGGGCTGCCTCGACGACCTTCGTGAAGACGCGAGGAGACAGGGCTAGCCCGAAAGGGAGAACCGCGTACTGGTATGCCTGCCCCTCGAAAGCAAACCGTAGAAACGGTCTGTGTCGAGGTAAAATGGAGACATGGAAGTAGGCGTCCTTCAGGTCGATCGCTGCAAACCAATCCTGCGGCCGCACACACTGGAGGATGTGTTTGGCCGTTAGCATCTTGAACGGCAGCCTGTGAAGGGAGCGGTTCAAGACGCGCAGGTCGAGGATTGGCCGTAACCCACCGGACTTCTTGGGTACAATGAAGTAAGGGCTGTAGAAGCCGGACTTCATTTCGGCTGGAGGGACAATCTCGATCGCACCCTTCGCCAGTAGGGTGGCGACCTCCGCTCTCATGACAGGGGCATTGCCACCGACCATAGTGAAGCGGACTCCCCTGAAGCGGGGAGGAGATCTCGCGAACTGAATCGCGTAGCCGAGCCTGATGGTTCTCGCGACCCAGCGGGACAGTCTGGGAAGCTCTAGCCAGGCCTCCAGAAAGTGCACCAGCGGGGTCATACGAACCACAGACGTACCGTCGGTGGGGCAGCGAGGCGGAATGACCGGCACCGGCGAGGGTGGCATAGCGGCCCTGTGCGGGGGCACGGTCATTAACCGCGTCCTGCCAGAGGAGGCCAGGGGAGGGCGCGCGTCCCACGGGGGCGTGCTCTGGCAGGGGTCTGGCGACAGAGGGGGATGAGAGGAGCGTTGCCCGTGGGCGTCGCGTGCTGTCATCCCGCACCTCTGGGACAGAGGAGGGCGGCAGTGGCGGGACCCGAGGGTGGCGCGCACTGCGGCCCTCGGACTCTGTCGGCTCAGGATTGGGGAACTCAATTCTGTCTTCAACCACATCAGAGTACTGCTCGTCGTTGGACGAGCAGCGGGGAGTGGAGAACAAAAGATTCTCCCCCGGCCCTCCACCGGGGGAAGGAGTGGCCCTGCTACCAGCTCCTGGGACAGAATTGAAGCCAACCCTGAGCAGCCCGTCTCAGGAGCGCCGCTTGGCCTGGCGTTTAGCGGGCGGCGGGGCTGGAGAGGGCTGTGGCGCCTGCCTGCGGCTCCCTCCACAACGCGGCCCGGGTGAAGGTTGCTGCTGGGGCCATGCGGGAGGGGCGGCCGCGGGAGGGCGCCCTCGGCGGCGAGCAGGCTGAGAATTCTGTGCCGACGGCTGAGCAGCGGAGCGTCGGGGCAGAATGTGCTTGATAGCCTCAGTCTGCTTCTGGGCGGTCGAGAACTGTTGGGCAAAATCCTCGACCGCACCGCTGAAAAGGCCGGCCTGGGATATGGGAGCGTCAAGCAGACGAGTCCGCTCGGGCTCACACATATCAGCCAGGTTCAGCCAGAGATGTCTCTCCTGGACCACAGCTGTGGACATCACCAAACCCAGGGAGCGCGCGGTCACCTTCGTCGCTCGGAGAGCGAGGTCGGTGGCGGCGCGCAGCTCATCAACGAGCCCGGGGTCTGTCCTGCCCTCGTGCATGTCACGAAGCATCTGGGCCTGGTAGACCTGCAGGATGGCCATGGCATGCAAAGAGGCAGCTGCCTGTCCCGCCGCACTGTAAGACTTCGCCACGAGAGTGGACGAGAATCCACAGGCTTTGGACGGGTGCTTAGGATCACCACGTGATGAAGCGCCTGCCGGACACAGCTGCATCGCGACAGAACGTTCAACCGTGGGAATCCCAGTGTACCCACAAGCATCAGCTCTATCGAGGGGAAGAAAGGCGGAGAAACCCGACGAACGATCGCGGGAAGACATGGGAGCCTTCCAGGACCGCGTGACTTCCTCATGCACTTCCGGGAAGAATGGTATTGGGGTTGGGCGGCGACGAATGTCAGCGGCCGCTCCCAAAAACCAATCATCCAGCCGCGAGCGAATCGGATCGGGCGGCGGGGACCACTCGAGCCCAATGGCCGCGGCTGCCCGGGAAAGCATGGCAGTCAGCTCGGGATCAGACTCGGGCAATGCTGGCACGCCCGAGGGCGGCAACACAGCCGAATCCTCACTTCCCGAGGACTCATGCCCACCTTGTGATGCAGTGATCGACATTGCATCCTCCTGTGGAACGCCAAACGAAACGCGCGGGGCCTCCGTAGAGGGACCAGCAGTTTCGGTTTGCACGCTCGCGGGTACCAATGCTGAAGAGGGGTGTGTGGACCGTGGACGTGTCGGCGGTTTGTCCCACACAGATACCCTCAGGTCACCCTGGCCACCAGCCGAAGTACAGCCTCTCGGGGAGACCGTAGATCGGGGTGTGGATGAGGGGACTCTCGCTCTGATGAGCTCATTGAGTCTCGACCGCAGCATGGAGATGGTCATGTTCCCGCAATGAGAACATGAATCATCCACAAACGCTGCTTCAGCGTGATCAACGCCCAAACACGCTAAGCAGAGATTGTGCCCATCAGGAGAAAATACATCGCGACCACAACCAGAAGTGCACGGGCGAGACATCTTTAAAAAGACGTGCCACATGCAATGCTCTTTTTGTGAGAGGAAAACTCCGCGGATGTTGAAGCGAACAGGGAGAAATCACACTAACTGTCAGATCACTGACAAGATCAGCAGGGAAGTGTGCACTCGCTGAAATCGCCGTCACACCAACACCGGAGAGCTCGCTCGTCTCGAAGGAATGAGAAGAAATAACTCAGAATTTCGGCTTACGTGGAGTGGAGAAGTTCTCGGCTCCGAAGCGAAAACATATCTGCATTATGCCAGCGTACTTCCTGATATACCCCCTGCGGCGGGCGGAGATACGCTATGCAAATTCCGCAGACCCATGGCATTTCATTGCCATTGGCTCGTTTTATATACTCGAAGGTGATAGGCTTCTAAGCGAAACCCCAATCGTCGTCATCCGACGTAACTCAGAGTGACCACGAAAGGGAACTGTGTTTTTATGGCATTGATGGGGGGGCGTATGCGATGCATACTAGATCAGGTAAACTATTTACATGTGAATCGCGCCGGGGGCGGGGCGGCAGCAGCTGATTATAAAGATAATGAGGCAGAAGGGAAAACGGTACCTCTCCTTGCTTTCAGACAGATTACATGAGTTGAAAACATTTGTTTTTTATATAAATTACTTCATTTACAAGAGGAGATTTCAAGCTTCATAAAGACATATCTCACGTGTCTGTGTGAGAAGTATTCGCTGAGTTATGGTTCATTTTCGGACGCGTTTCAGAATGGACTACACGGAGAGAGAGAAGGCAGAACTCGCTTCGTGTTTATTTTTCTTTATTTGGCGAAAAGCACAACACTTTGTTTTTATTGTGAGTATACACAAAAATAATACACACTTAACAGGATCGATTGATGTATAACACAAGCATATAAGATAAAAAGTAATATTTTTATTTTATTATTTTTTTTCACTGATAGGGAAAAAAATGTGCCTATCGCGCCGGCGCGATAGCCGACCTCAGGGGGTTAAGGTACTCAGGGCGGATCTCATCCACCCCCGGTGCCTTGCCACCGAGGAGTTTCTTGACTACCTCGGTGACTTCAGCTTGGGTGATGGACGAGTCCACCTCTGAGTCCTCAGCCTCTGCTTCCTCAATGGAAGACGTGGCGGCGGGATTGAGGAGATCCTCGAAGTATTCCTTCCACCGTCCAACGACATCCCCAGTTGAGGTCAACAGCTCCCCACCTCTACTGTAGACAGCTTTGGTAGGGCACTGCTTCCCTCTCCTGAGGCGCCGGACGGTTTGCCAGAATCTCTTCGAGGCCAGCCGACAGTCCTTCTCCATGGCCTCACCGAACTCCTCCCAGGCCCGAGTTTTTGGCTCCACAACCACCCGGGCTGCAGTTCGCTTGGCCTGCCGGTACCCGTCAGCTGCCTCAGGAGTCCCACAAGCCAACCAGGCCCGATAGGACTCCTTCTTCAGCTTGACGACATCCTTTACTTCCGGTGTCCACCACCGGGTTCGGGGATTGCCGCCTCGACAGGCACCGGAGACCTTACGGCCACAGCTCCGAGTGGCCGCGTTGACAATGGAGGTGGAGAACATGGTCCACTCGGACTCAATATCTCCAGCCTCCCTCGGGATCCGGTCGAAGCTCCGCCGGAGGTGGGAGTTGAAGATCTCTCTGACAGGAGACTCTGCCAAACGTTCCCAGCAGACCCTTACAGTACGCTTGGGTCTGCCGAGTCTGTCCAGCTTCCTCCCCCGCCATCGGATCCAACTCACCACCAGGTGGTGATCAGTTGACAGCTCCGCCCCTCTCTTTACCCGAGTGTCCAAGACATACGGCCGCAGGTCAGATGAAACGACCACAAAGTCGATCATCGACCTACGGCCTAGGGTGTCCTGGTGCCACGTGCACTGATGGACACCCTTATGCTTGAACATGGTGTTCGTTATGGACAAACTGTAACTAGCACAGAAGTCCAATAACTGAACACCACTCGGGTTCAGATCAGGGGGGACGTTCCTCCCAATCACGCCCCTCCAGGTGTCATTGTCGTTGCCCACGTGGGCATTTAAGTCCCCCAGTAGAACGATGGAGTCCCCAGTCGGAGCACTTTCCAGCACCCCTCCCAGAGACCCCAAGAAGACCGGGTACTCTGCACTGCCGTTTGGCCCGTAGGCACACACGACAGTGAGAGAACTATCCCCGACCCGTAGGCGCAGGGAAACGACCCTCTCGTTCACCGGGGTAAACTCCAACACATGGCGGCTGAGCTGGGGGGCTATAAGCAAACCCACACCAGCCCGCCGCCTCTCACCATGGGCAACTCCAGAGTGGTGAAGAGTCCATCCTCTCTCAAGGAGTGTGGTTCCAGAGCTCAAGCCGTGTGTAGAGGTAATCCCGACTATCTCTAGTCGAAACCTCTCAACCTCACGCACAATCTCAGGCTCCTTCCCCGCCAGCGAGGTGACGTTCCACGTCCCTAGAGCTAGTTTCCGTGTCCAGGGATCGGGTTGTCGAGGCCTCCGCCTTCGACTGCCGCCTCATCCTCTCAGCACCGGCCCCTTACGGTCCCTCCTGCAAGTGGTGAGCCCACAGGAAGGTGGCCCCACGTCGCTCCTTCGGGCTGAGCCCGGCCGGACCCCGTGGGGAGAGGCCCGGCCACCAGGCGCTCGCATACGAGCCCCAACCCCGGGCCTGGCTCCAGGGTGGGGCCCTGGCTGCACCATACCGGGCGACGTCACGGTCCTCGATTTAATGTCACTCATAAGGGTTTTTTGAACCACTCTTAGTCTGACCCGTCGCCTAGGACCTGTTTGCCTTGGGAGACCCTACCAGGGGCATATAGCCCCAGACAACATAGCTCCTAGGGTCATTCGGGTCCTCGATTTAATGTCACTCATAAGGGTTTTTTGAACCACTCTTAGTCTGACCCGTCGCCTAGGACCTGTTTGCCTTGGGAGACCCTACCAGGGGCATATAGCCCCAGACAACATAGCTCCTAGGGTCATTCGGGTACTCAAACCCCTCCACCACGTTAAGGTGGCAGTTCAAGGAGGGGTCCATTTTCTCCAGAATTCTTCTAAAAAAGGAGAAAAAGGAAAGACTTATGAAAAATATTAAGACAGGGGTGCAATCTTAACATTAGAAAATCACACAGCAGCACATGCATACAAAATACTCCAGAAATTATATTCCTGGATCCTCAAGTTTGCTTAAAACGTTTGTAGACAAAAAACTACAAAAAACAACTAAGTGAAAGACTATTACCTTAACTAGTTGTTGTCTCATTGCTGTGGGCTTTGTATAGGGTGAGGGCTAATTTTTGCAGACAAGAGGCAGCTTGTGGAATTATTACAAATGGTTAATGACTTTACCTCCAAGCCACAGTGGTCGAGTTTTTGGCCCCTGTAAATAAGTGATCATTTTCAGCCCGTAATTTGATAAATTCAGCCGTCTACTCCTTGGTCCCTGAAACAAAAAGAATTACAACAGGTTTTGCCTCAGACCACCTGATAAATGAAGCTGCAGTTTTTTAGTTTAAGTTCAGGATTTTTAAGAAACACCCCTGGGTTTTAACACTTGTTTCGCTAGCTATTTCAGGTAAATTAAACGATGTATTGCAGACACCGCCGTTTTTCAGGTATTTTTATCTACCACATTTCAGCTGGATTTGTGCTGCTGTTTTATTTACTTGAATATACCCTCCTACTTGAAATTCACTGCAAAAAAGCTTTTCTTATTTAATATTTTGTCTTGTTTCTAGTTTAAACATCTAAAAATTCTTAAATCAAGAAGAATTTAGCCTACTAGACAAGTAAAACATTTCTTGTTTTGGGGAAAAATAACTTAAAATTAGGTGAGTTTTTGCTTAAAAACAATAAAATAATCTGCTAATGGGTTAAGCAAAATAATCTTAAATCAAACTGAAAACAAGATTATTTTTCTTACCCCATTTGGCAGATTATTTTGCTTATTTTAAGCAAAAACTGACTTAACCTCTTAAGTGTCACCGGCCCACCGGTGGGCCCAAAATCATTACATATTTAAAACAGTAATATCCTATAATAAACATAAACTAATCTTGACAAACTATATATCATTTGAAAGGTTACAAACTCTAGTTTTCATATTTGGTGAATGATTTTCAAAATAAATTAGAGAGGAGCTGTAATTTATCAATTTGCAACAAGAATATTTTCATATTCCTAAGGCGTGTTCAGACCTTTATTTTGAAATAGCAATGAACATGAAAAATCATGAAAGAATGGTTGAAACCTCAGTTTGTTTTCATGCCAAGAGTTCAAAAGATATCATCCATTCAATTATTTTAGAAAAAAAGATATTAAAATGTTTTTAATAACGCATATGGAAATGGAGGCGCCCTTATATGGGCAGTAATGGAGTCTGGTTGTCACCTAGTGAAAATGTTTGGTACTGCGCCCAAACAAAATCTCACTGAAAGCTCATTTTTTGAGATATCAACCTAAAATTTGAAACACAACTTATTCAGATTTTTGGCTTTGATTTTCTAGCAGTTTTAGAGTCGGCCAGGTTTTAAAAATATATATTTTATATAAAATATGAATAATTAATTTTTTTAAATTGTACATTTTCATAAACTCAAACTTCTATAACTTTTTTTTTTCACTTTCTTAATTTATTTCACTTCAACAAAAATCTGCCAATTGTCTTCTTTAAAACAAGACCAATTTTACGTCTATACTCCAAAGAATTCTTAAATTACAACCATTTAAAGTCGAAATGTGCATTTTAATGTATATTTAAAAAAAGGGGGGTGACACTTAAAGGGTTAATCGAGTTATTTTTTCCCCAAAACAATACAATAACTTTTGCTTGTCTAGTAAAAGCTTCTTAATGTAGTAATTTTTTGATATTTATACTAGAAACAAGACCAAACAACTAAGCAAGAAAAGCATTTTATTGATATTAAATTCAGTATTTGCTTAATTTAACTCAGTTGATTGTTTTCACACAGGGGGTTCAGTGCTTGGTCTATATTTATGCCTTTAACACTTGTTTCACTAGCTATTTTAATAAATGAAAACACAATACTGACATTTTTAAGTGAATTCCTCGGCCACCACACTACTAACACCTGCCATTTTATTTGAATTAACTTGCGTCGTCACCGGCGCGCTATGAATTCTGGGGAAGGGTAGGCCGCAAAGTGTCCATTATTGTATCCTTCATTTGTCAGAGAAACGAAGGGCGCATTTGGTGGCGCATTTGAATGACATACCAAACTGGGGCAGCCTTCGTCGCGCCGCGGTGACGCAATCGGCCTTCCAAGCGTGCAGAGTTTGAATTGGGACAGCCTTCTTAGCACTGCTGTGACGCAATCTGCCTTCGAATGCGGCCTTCGAAGCGTGCAGTGTTTGAATTGGGACAGTCTTCGTTGCACCGCTGTGATGCAATCGGCCTTCAAACGCGGCCAATCGGCCTTCAAATACGGACTTCGAAGGATGCAGCCTTCACATTGGGACACAGCTGTTGACTCCATGATAGATAGATAGATTTAGAATGGTAGTTTAATTGAGTCTAGGGCAGGGTTCACCAATCTCGGTCCTGGAGGGCCGCTGTCCTGCAGAGTTTAGCTCCAACCCCAATTAAACACACCTGAACCAGCTCATCAAGGTCTCACTAGGCATACTAGAAACTTCCAAACAGGTGTGTTGGAGCTGGTTGGAGCTAAACTCTGCAGGACAGCGGCCCTCCAGGACCGAGATTGGTGAACCCTGGTCTAGGGCTTCAGGGATAGGGTTAGGGTTAGGGTTAGATTTGAATTTTTGGGTTGTGCACTACTGGGCCACCGTAGCCTTGGCTCAATTTGAACATTCTGCAATGAAAGTCTATGGGATTTTTTTATTTTTAATATTAATCATTAAGAAAACTGAAAGTCAAATCAGTCTGAAAAGATATAGAAACTCGAGTCAGAACAGTCTGAAGGTCTGAGCTGAGTTTAGGAGTATGTAGAGTTAAAGCTGTAGGAGGAGTTTGAGTCAGAATTTTTAGTCTCAGAAGAAGAATAATAATAACTAGAAAAAAGTTTGTTGAGACAAACTTTAAGTTGGCTTGAGAAAGCCGGAACAGAGAGTTTGAAGACGTTTAAAGTAGTTAGAAGTTTAAAGTAGTTTGATAGGTAGATTAGTTAGAAAGAAGGAATTGTTAGAAAGAAAGAAAAATATTTGTTAGAAAGAAAAAGAAAGATTAGTTAGAAAGAAAGAAAGATTAGTTAGAAAGAAATGAAGATTAGTTAGAAAGACATAAAGAAAGATTAGTAAGAAAGAAAAAAGATTAGTTAAAAAGAAAGAGAAAGATTAGTTAAAAAGAAAGAAAGAAAGAAAGAAAGAAAGAGAAAGATTAGTTAGAAAGAAATATTAGTTGGAAAGAAAGAAATATTTGTTAGAAAGAAAGAAAGAAATATTAGTTAGAAAGAAAGAAAGATTAATTTAGAAAGAAAGAAAGACAGAAAGATTAGTTAGAAAGACAGAAAATTAGAAAGAAAAAAGATTAGTTAGAAAGAAAGATTAGTTAGAAAGAAAGCAAGAAAGATTGGTTAGAAAAAGATAGATTAGTTAGAAAGAAAGAAATATAGATTAGTTAGTTAGAAAGAAAGAAAGATTTGTTAGAAAGAAAGAAAGAAAGATAGATTAGTTAGAAAGAAAGATTAGTTAGAAAGAAATGAAGATTAGTTAGAAAGAAATAAAGAAAGATTAGTAAGAAAGAAAAAAGATTAGTTAAAAAGAAAGAGAAAGATTAGTTAAAAAGAAAGAAAGAAAGAAATTAAGAAAGAAAGAAATTAAGAAAGAAAGAGAAAGATTAGTTAGAAAGAAAGAAATATTAAGTCAAGTCAAGTCATCTTCATTTATATAGCGCTTTTAACAATGTAGATTGTTACAAAGCAGCTTTACAGAGATAAACGTATAATTTTTAAGGTAACAGAGATTGTTTTGGCTTTATAGCGGTTCTTTAATAAAGTTATTTTCCAGCTAAAGTTAGTTTTGATTGATTCGCTTCTGTCGCAAACAATCATTTGTTATTAAATTAGGGGCCGCTAAGACGACACCATTCTCTCTACACAGACTTTAAATGCGAACCTGTGAGAAACGCTGATGGTGGTCACATGCGCATTAAGAATTGGTTCTATAGTTATGTGGGTTTGAATATATGTGCGCAGGTTTGTAATTCCCTACAGACCAAGCCTAAACAAAGTACTGGTCTTTCATTATAAAATTTGATACAGAATTTAATTTAATTTTATCAATTCGGGGTAGATATGCGAATTGAGTTTCCCGACAACGCTTTATCTGTAGAGTGGTAAAGAGATCCTCCATAGGGAGAGACTAGTTGGCACTTCAGCACTGCGTTGACATCGGGTTCAGGCGAAGGTCCTTCATCAGATCTGGATACGGCCTGGATCCGGCAGGCTGCGGGAAAACCTCGGGATAAACAAAGACACTAAAATTAGCGTAGATGCCATTCTTCTTATGATGTAACGAGTACATCAGGATTTATGGGAAGTGTTCCCGGTTCCAGCTGACCTAATCTATGCAGCCTAACATTGAATTATAGAAGTCTATAATGTATTATGTGAATGCTAGGTCAAAGAGATGTGTCTTTAATCTAGCTTTGAACTGACAGAGTGTGTCTGCTTCCCGGACAATGTTAGGAAGACTGTTCCAAAGTTTTGGTGCTAAATAGGAAAAGGATCTACCGCCAGCAGTCGATTTTGATATTCTAGGTATTATCAACTGGCCGGAATTTTGAGATCTCAATAGACGAGAAGGACTATAATGCGTTAAGAGCTCGCTCAAGTACTGCGGAGCTAAACCATTTAGTGCTTTGTAAGTGATCAGCAATATTTTAAAATTGATGCGATGTTTAATAGGGAGCCAATGCAGTGTTGACAGAACCGGGCTAATATGGTCATACTTCCTGGTTCTGGTAAGAACTCGAGCTGCTGCGTTTTGAACCAGCTGTAGTTTGTTTATTAAGCGTGCAGGACAACCACCCAGTAGAGCATTACAATAATCTAGCCTTGAGGTCATGAACGCATGAACTAACTGTTCCGCATTTGTCAATGAGAGCATATAGGACAATATCTACTTCTCCCTCAATCATCCTTCTGCAGTTTGTGCCAATCCACTCAATCTGAACGGCACACACACACCTGGACACAGTATGAATGACCACGGGACCTCACTTCAGCAGCAAAATGGACATAACACCACTCCGCCACAACAACCTCTGCTCACGGACACAATCTCAGCTGAGCCCTGCCCACAGAGCTCACCACAGACAGACATATCAGAACTGCTTGAAGATTCAGCACCCAAGGACGACTTCCTGGAAAACAGCCAGGGAAGCCAGGACATCATATTACAGCCTCCGATAACACCAGAGCAACAGCCCCTCTCACCAGACACTTTTTCCCTCTCTCCAGCATCGCCACTTCTGTGCTTCTCACAGAAAATGGAAGAACTGGTGTATGCTGGAACCAGACTATCCCACTCTTTTGCTGCAAGCCCCCAGATACCAACCAAAAAAAGACAGGCACCGCTACCACCAAAGCCTGCGGGCCCAGCTCGCCCTCCCCCTCCTGTGAGAGCTCTTCGGCCTCTGCCACAATGCCAGGGCCCACACCCTCCTCCATCTGCTCGAGGTGAACCAAAAACAACTGATACCAGCTCTCAGTGATATGTGTCGGGTCCCCGTTTTGATAACAGTAACTTTCTCAAATGTTTACAGAACAAGCGGGAACCCAGTGTGCCTGTATCTTTCTCTATTACTGTTCTATTACAAGATAGAAAGTCTAAGGCCTTCAATAGCCGTACAGCAAACCTAACTAATCTGGTGCCTATTACACGTCAAACTAATATTGCTGTGGGGAAAAGTAAGTCTGTTAAGTTAGCACTCTTTAACATCCGCTCACTTAAAAATAAATCACTTTTAGTCAACGACTTAATAACCACAAACAATCTGGATTTTATGCTTCTAAATGAAACCTGGCTAGAAGACAGCTGCAGTGCAACAGTCCTCAATGAAGCAGCCCCTCCTAACTTTACTTTTATGAGTGTCTGCAGAGTTGTTAAGAGATGTGGGGGTCTAGCTGCTCTTTTTAAAGATATCTATCAATGTAAGAAAATATAATTTGGGAATTACTTGTCTTTCGAATATCTGGGTATTGTGTTAAAAGGTGCTCCACGCATTTTACTTATCATTATTTACAGGCCTCCAAAATACTCTCCAGCCTTTGCTGAGGACTTTATAGAACTGTTATCAACAATTACCTCAGAGTTTGACTGTTTTGCCATTGCTGGAGATTTTAACATCCACATAGATAGTGCAGAAAACAATATGGCAAAATAAATCAAAAGTGTTTTAAAAACTTTTGATCTGACTCAGCATATACATGGACCCACACACAATCGTGGACACACTCTAGATTTACTTATCAGTAAGGGTCTAAACATTTCATCGATTGTTATTAAGGATGTAGCGCTGTCTGATCATTTCTGTATTTTCTTTGATATATTGATCTCTCCTGCCACTGAAGCTAGATCTGTGTCTGTCAAGAAGAGATGCTTAAATGAGAACACTAGTGTACTATTTATGAAGGCTATATCCTTAACACCAAGCATATCTGCAGACTCTGTTGATTTTCTCCTTGATTCTTTTAACTCAAAAGTTAAAAGTGTATTTGATGATATTGCTCCTGTTAAAGTCAGGAAGAAGAGTGGCAGACAAAAAGCACCTTGGAGAAACTCAACAGCAGTGCAAAATATGAAAAGACAATGCAGAAAAGTAGAGCGCATGTGGCGGAAGACAAAACTTGTAGTCCATTATAACATCTACAAAGACAGCATCCATGCTTTCAATATGGAACTAGGCAAAGCTAGACAGACTTTCTTCTCAAATATTATAAACAGCAATTTAAACAACACACGCACTCTTTTTGCTACTGTAGAGAGACTGACAAACCCCCCAAGCCAGATTCCCAGTGAAATGCTCTCAGACAACAAGTGCAGTAAGTTTGCTTCTTTCTTCTCTGAGAAAATAATATCAGAAAGGTGATCAGCACATCCTTGAGTTGCACTGGGGTGAGACAGATCAAACCACCTGAGAAAGTAGTTACTATGTCTGACTTCAAAGAAATTGATGGCAAAATTTTGGAAGAAACCGTACAGCACCTTAAAACATCAACATGCGCTCTTGACACACTCCCCACATCATTTTTCAAAAGTGTGTTAAACAGTTTAGAAGCAGATCTTCTAGAAGTGGTAAATGCTTCACTTCTCTCTGAGAGTTTTCCAAACTCCCTGAAAACTGCAGTTGTCAAGCCCCTCCTGAAAAAGAACAATCTGGATAAGACCATATTAAGCAACTATAGGCCGATCTCAAATCTTCCTTTCATAGGCAAGATCATTGAAAAAGTTGTCTTCAATCAGCTGAACAAATTCTTATGCTCGAATGGATACTTTGACAATTTTCAATCTGGTTTCCGACCGCACCACAGCACAGAGACAGCGCTCATAAAGATAATAAACGATATTCGCTTAAATACTGATTCCATGACATGCGGAGTCCCTCAAGGCTCAATTCTTGTGCCACTCCTGTTCAACCTGTATATGCTCCCAATGAGCCAAATAATGCGAAAGAACCAAATTCCTTACCACAGCTATGCAGACGACACACAGATTTACTTAGCCCTATCGCCTAACGATTACAGCCCCATTGACTCCCTGTGCCAATGCATTGATGAAGTCAACAGTTGGATGTGTCAAAACTTTATTCAGTTAAACAAAGACAAAACTGAAGTCATTGCGTTCGGAAACAAAGATGAAGTTCTCAAGGTGAATGCATACTCTAGGGGTCAAACAACTAAAAATCAAGTCAGGAATCTTGGTGTGACACTAGAGTCAGACCTTAGTTTCAGTAGTCATGTCAAAGCAATAACTAAATCAGCATACTATCATCTGAAAAATATTGCAAGAATTATATGCTTTGTTTCCAGACAAGACTTAGAGAAACTTGTTCATGCTTTCATCACCAGCAGGGTGGATTATTGTAATGGACTCCTCACTGGCCTTCCCAAAAAGACCATAAGACAGTTGCAGCTCATACAGAACGCTGCCGCCAGGATTCTGAGCAGAACCAGAAAATATGAACATATCACACCAGTCCTCAGGTCTTTACACTGGCTCCCAGTTAAATTTAGGATTGATTTTAAGGTATTATTACTGGTATATAAATCATTCAATGGCCTTGGACCTCAATACATTGCAGATATGCTCACTGAATATAAACCCAACAGATCACTCAGATCACTAGGATCATATCAGCTAGAAATACCAAGGGTTCACTCAAAGCATGGCGAGTCCGCTTTTAGCTATTATGCCAGCTGCAACTGGAACCAGCTTCCAGAGGAGATCAGACGTGCTCCTACAATAGTCACTTTCAAATTCAGACTCAAAACACATCTGTTTAGCTATGCATTTAATGAATGAGCACTGTGCTAGTGTTCGTCTGACTGTTTGCACTGTACTGTATTTTATTTTTTATTTTTCTAAACTGTTTTAATTATTCTTATTTCTTTTTATTATTTTAATTTGTTCTATGTAAAGCACTTTGAATTGCCATTGTGTATGAAATGTGCTATATAAATAAACTTGCCTTGCCTTGCCTTGCCATATGGCGTAATTTAGATATATTTTTAAGATGGAAAAATGCAGTTTTACAGATACTAGACACGTGTTAGTTAGAAAGAAAGAAAGAACTATTAGTTAGAAAGAAAGAAAGATTAGTTAGAAAGAAAGAAAGAAAGAAAGACAGAAAGATTAGTTAGAAAGACAGAAAATTAGAAAGAAAAAAGATTAGTTAGAAAGATTAGTTAAAAAGAAAGAAAAAAGAAAGAAAGACAGATGCATTAGTTAGAAAGAAAGAAAGATTAGTTAGAAAAAAGATTAGTTAGAAAGATAAGTTTGAAAGAAAGAAAGAAAAAAAGAGAAAGACAGATAGATTAGTTAGAAAGAAAGAAAGATTAGTTAGAAAGAAAGAAAGAAAGAAAGAAAGAAAAAAGATTAGTTAGAAAGAAAGAAAGAAAGAGAAAGAAAGAAAGAAATATAAATTAGAAGAAAAAACTGCTATTAAACTGTGTGTGTGACAGGCTGTGGGATGGGGTTTGGCCAAGGAAAAATTTTCAGTAAAAATTTTTTACTTTGTTTATGACCGTCAAATACTTGAATATAAGGGACTCTGTTGAGGTTTCATTGAACATTGATTTAAAATTCTTTCACTCAAACTAATCCCCTCCCTTTTTGCCTGTGAAAGCCGGTTGCCGTGGAATTTTCATGGAAGGAAATGCCACAGGAGAAGAGGAAAGCGAGGGGGCGTTGCGGCTAAACTTAAAGGTGTTATAGGACATCTGGGAAAATGCTAACTTTAGCCTGATAGCAGTAAAGCGTACGTCCCACACTCCCTGCAAATCGCCGTCCAAAGCCACGTCTCCTGTTAAGCATAAACGCACACAGCCCAGAAGACCGGAGACAATGTCATGTGTCATTCATCGTGAGAAAACTTTAAAGAACAGTTAGTAACACTACAATGCCAAACATAAACACATTTTTAAAAACAGAATTAGATTCGGTTTCTTTAGCTAGCAAAACTTGTCAGTGTGTAATAATATTTATTGCATGGTAAGGGTTTCGATGCGGGTCTGCTTGTTGTTGCTGTTTGCCTGCAATTCTTGCTGTGTCTGACAGCGTACGTGAACGCGGCGGATGGTGTATGATGTGTGTGTGTGCACAGTGTGTATGCAAACACACATTGACTGACAGGGAACACATGCTATAGGACCGTTCGGACCGAACGATACGATTGAACGAACATTCTATTGTCCTACGCCTTCCACAGACTAAATATATTTATAAAAATATATGTAGACCGCTTAACAGAGTGATTGGTATCAGGATATGAAGAGACTTTCAACCAGCATAACAAAACATGTTTCTGCAGAGAATCACCTACGGCACCTTTAAGTTAAGTTAGTGCATCAGCTGAAATTCCGTCATGGCCTGGATCGTTTCAGCTCAGCCCTGGATCCGATCGCTTTGTTATGCAGCGCTCACTTGAAGTGGCTTATCAATGGATTTTACCTGTGACCCAGGTGTAGCATCTGGACCAATCAGACACACAAATTATTCATTATATTTCATGAATAATCCAGCAAACTCACTCTCCCAACAAAGGTCTATGAAACTTCCCCCAAAACTAACATCCCAAACGAAGCTAACACACTGGCAAAACCCGGTGTCCAGTTACAGGACACATTAAGACTGAGAAGACTTTTTATGACCCCAAAAGGAATTTTTATGACCCCAAAAGGAATTTTTATGACCCCAAAAGGAATTTTATGACCCCAGAAAGCTGTGTCTCTCTCTTAATTCTTGCTGAAAAGGAGAAATAAACCCTTTTAATCCTATATATTCTATATATAACCATTTGATAAATGTATAAACATGTATCTAATTTTCCCATCTCATGGTCTTCCTTTTATGCGGTTTGGCCTATGTATTCTTTTAAACTCTTTTGGATTAATGTTTCAGACTTGCATACTATGATAACCAAGATCATGTTTAGTCTCTATTAACTCCAATGTTCTTCCCCATTTGTTAATTTACATTAGATTTTGCTAAATTTGTGACTCATTAGTATTATAAGAAGCTTGTGTTAAACTTCCAATCAAATGACGTTCAAAGGCCTGCTTGAACAAAAGGTCGTAAAGAAATTCCCTCCAAAGGGAACAACTTCTTATTGGCTCAGAACCAATATGGTTCTACATAGATGTGAGGGTGTGACATCTTCACGCTTTAAAAATCACTGATCACAAGATCACGCCTCTTAATCTCATAGTCTCTTACTCTCGTAGTCCCTTTCTGAAATGCTGACGTGAAGATGATGCTGAACTAGAAGTTTCTAAGGACCCCCAAGCTTGTGCCAGGCTGCGGCCTTGTCTTTCCATTCACCAAAGATACCCTGACTTCCACTGGTTCTCACACATCAAGACCACATCAGCAAAGATCAACTGGAGCCTCAACAGATTGCATCAGGACAGTTTAATTCAAATGGGCGAGACGTGCAAGTATCAAACTTAGTCTCATTATTTGATACATTAAGTATCCTGCCTCCGTGCACTCTTTATTTATTTATTTATTTTTCTCATGCGCACTCGCGCAGGGCCGGCCCGCGGCATAGGCGGAATAGGCAAATGCTAGGGGCGCCACTCATCCATGGGGCGCCAGAATGAGTGAACGAGTGAATTTTTTAAAACTTTTTTTTATTTTTTATAATACTATTTTAAAACCATTAATTCGAAATACTACCAAATAAAGCAAAAAAAGTCAGGCACATCAATCTTCCCCCGCCCAGCGAGTGCTTGAAGTGCATCAGAAACAGAGCGCATGCGCGATAAGTTGTTGGTAATTTGTTGTGTAGCGTGCGTGACTTTTTAAGGGGGGGGGGTGTGTGATATATTATTACAATTTAAAATAATTGGTTTTCAATTTATTATTCTTTAAATTATCAATTATTTCTGTGATGCAAAGCTGAATTTTCAGGATCATTACTACAGTCTTTAGTGTGACATCCAGTCTATCACATGATCCTTTAGAAATCATTCTAATATTCTGATTTATTATGAGTGTTGGAAACAGTTCTGCTGCCTAATAAATTTGATGAATAAAAGGTTAAAAAGAACTGCATTTATTCAAAATAATAAAAAAAATATTTTCTAATAATATAAATCTTCTTTACTATCACTTTTTATGAATTTAACACATCCTTGCTGAATAAAAGTATTGATTTATTTAAAAAAAAGAATGAAAAAAAATTACTGACCCCAAATTACTGACCAGTAGTGTATATTGTTGTTATAAAAGATTTCTATTTTTAAAAAATATGCTTCTTTTTTTCTTTTTTTTTTACTTTTTATTCATCAAAGTATCCTAAAAAAATGTCACAGGTTATGAAAAAATTGTCACAGTGTGAGACTGTGTTTTGTGTTTATTGTATTGTATTAGTGTTGTTCCCTGAGTTTCCACCAGATGTCTCTTCCCCTCACTGTCATATGTATCATGAACTGCATTTCCCATACTCCTGTCTGTTAATCATTGATCATTTGTCACCAGCTGTTTCCCAGTAACCTGCATATATAAGCTGTGTCTTTGTGTGTGTCTTTTGCTGGTTCATTGTTTGATGTCACTGGTTGTTCTGTTGCCTTCTCTGTGTCACCTGTTTGGATTATCATTTTGTGTACGGCTGTGAGTTTTATGTTTTTATTAAACACTGTTAACCTGCAAATCCTTCTCCTCATTTGATACCGTGACAGAATGAACCAGCCATTAAGGAAGGAGCGTGTTATCAGCCACAGGAGTTATTTGTAGCCGGAGTTATTTTTGTATCACTGCTATGGATCTGACACAGGAGAGCAACTTGGAGCGGGTGAGAGAAGCACTGAGTACCAGGGTGGCGGATTTGCAACAACAGCTCCTGTTGTTGCAGAGTGGTTCCGTGTCGCCCACACCATCCATTTCCCCCAACCCCACGGAGTCGAGTGGTCAGCCGGAGCCTAGCACAGACTTCCCTGAGAGATACGCTGGTGAGCCTAAGTTATGTGAAAACTTTATTAATCAGTGTTCTCTGCATCTAGATATGCATCACAGGACTTTCGAAACTGAGGAATCAAAAGTAGCGTTCGTGCTACTGCTGCTGACCGGTCCAGCAGCCACATGGGGAACAGAGGTGTGGGAGAGACGGGACCCATGCTGTGCCTCTTTCAAGGCACTTACCGGGGAGATGATTCGGGTCTTTTCCAAGACTAAGGTGAATTCTTTTCGGAGGTCAGGGAGGAGACCCCGTCCAAGCAATTTTTTGAGGGGAGGTAGTGCGCACCGGTCGTTGTGTGTTGGGACTCTGGGCCTGCGGGAATACACACCCGAGTCATATCACAAGATGGCTGCCACACCTGAGCCTCTTCACAAGATGGCTGCCACACCTGAGCCTCTTCACAAGATGGCTGCCACACCCGAGCCAATTATGGATGTAGCGAGTGCTAGAGACATGATTGTTTCACTCTTTCCCGAGCGTCGGCCACGAGAGAGGGAGATGGAGAGGAGACCCAAGCCTATTCACAAGATGGCTGCCGCACCAGAGCCACTTCACAAGATGGCTGCCGCACCAGAGCCACTTCACAGGATGGCTGCCTCACCTTTCTCTCCTATCCATGCCAGAACCCAGCGTCTGAGGTCTAGTCTGGCAGAGACTCCATTAAGGTCAGTGCGGAGGGCTGGCCTTCCAACCCCGGTGCCGGTTTTCACGAGGGCCACTGCCAAGCCTGCACCCGTCCTCAAAATGGCCGCCGCCAAGCCAGCAGCAGTACCCAAGATGGCTGTCACTATGCCTGCACCTATTTTTCAGACTGCTGGGGTTATACCTGCCCCTACACTCCAGATGGCTGTTGTCTCAGCGTCACCTGTTCTAAGGAGGGCTATCATCACGCCTGCACCTGTTCTCAGGAAGGCACCAGAGGTATGTTCATTGGACTCAGTATTTCCTGTGTTTACCATGGCTCTGTGGTGTGTGTGGTCTGCTTTCTGCTCTTCTGTTCAGCAAGATGTCTCTCAAGCCCATGAACCTGAATCGGCCGTTCAGTCTGAATCGGAGTCTCTTGAACTTCCTGTCACGGCTGAGAGGTCTGAGCCTGAGTCTCTTGCACTTCCTGTCACGACGGAGAGGTCTGAACCTGAGTCTACTGTACTTCCTGTCACGACTGAAAGTCTCTCCGTCCTGCCCAAGATGGATGACTCCGAGGTCTCTGAACTCTCTGCCTGGCCCAAGATGGCCGATCCTGAGCTCCCTGAACTCTCTGCCCGGCCCAAGATGGCCGTCCCCGAGCTCCTTGAACTCTCTGCCTGGCCCGAGATGGCCGACCCCAAGCTAGTTGAACTGTCTGCCCTAGCTAACCTGGCCCATAGGGCCTCTTGTGCTTCTTTGCCCAGGTTCCTGTTACCGCCAGCACCACCATGGGTTGCAGCTCGGCTCTGGTGTCTGGAGATGCCTGCAGCACCACCCTGGTCTCCAGCGCCGTTCTGGTCTCTGGTCCCGCCTGCGGCCCCGCCCTGGCTCCCTGCACCGCCTGCGGCCCCGCCCTGGCTCCCTGCACCGCCTGCGGCCCCGCCCTGGCTCCCTGCACCGCCTGCGGCCCCGCCCTGGGGTTCTAGACCCTCCATCCCTCCCCCAGATCCACCTCCGTTCCTCCACCCACCTGAACTTTTGTGCTTGGTCTTATGGAGTGTCTGGAAGCCATTCCTTTTAGGGGGGAGTACTGTCACAGTGTGAGACTGTGTTTTGTGTTTATTGTATTGTATTAGTGTTGTTCCCTGAGTTGCCACCAGATGTCTCTTCCCCTCACTGTCATATGTATCATGAACTGCATTTCCCATACTCCTGTCTGTTAATCATTGATCATTTGTCACCAGCTGTTTCCCATTAACCTGCATATATAAGCTGTGTCTTTGTGTGTGTTTTTTGCTGGTTCATTGTTTGATGTCACTGGTTGTTCTGTTGCCTTCTCTGTGTCACCTGTTTGGATTATCATTTTGTGTACGGCTGTGAGTTTTATGTTTTTATTAAACACTGTTAAAACCCCTTACCTGACAGGGATCACTGGTGATCCCAGATTATTTTAGTTCAAAATATGTTTGAGCTTATATATCTCAATATTAATAACAGTCTGGTTAATTTTGAGTCTTGAACTATAAACTCTCAAGGGTTGGCTTTCTAAATGTATGTGTGTTATGTTTCTATTCAGAATTACTTATGAGCAGTAACCTTTTTATTTTGGGCATTTCATGTATGCAGCACTTGCCAAAATTAGGGGTGATGAGCAAGGGGTTAACCTGCAAATCCTTCTCCTCATTTGATACCGTGACAAAAATATTAAGCAGCAGAACTGTTTCCAACTTTGATAATGAATCCTCATATTAGAATGATTTCTGAAGGATCATGTGATAGACTGGAGTAATGATCCTGAAAATTCAGCTTTGCATCACAGAAATAAATGATAATTTAAAGTATAATAAATTGAAAACCAATTATTTTAAATTGTAATAACATATCACAATATCACATTTTTTTCTGTATTTTAGATCAAATAAATGCAAGCTTGATGAGCAGAAGAAACTTCTTTCAAAAACATTAAAAATAGTAAAAATAGTAATGTTTCCAAACTTTTGCACTGCAAAAAATGCTTTCTTAATTAGTATTTTTGTTTTGTTTCCAGTCCAAATATCTAAAAATTCTTACATCAAGAAGCGTTTACTAGAGAAGTAAAATGACATAAGAAATTCTATTTTGTTTTAAGATAAAAAGAAAGTAATTTAAGTAATTTTTGCTTAAAACAAGCAAAATTATCTGCCAATGGGGTAAGAAAAAAAATATTGGTTTCCATTTGAATTAAGATTTTTTTTCTTGTTTTCCATTCGAATTCATATTTTTTTTCTTACCCCATTGGCAGATAATTTTGCTTGTAAAATTTATTTGCCAAAATTAGTAATATTTATTTACAGGTTTATTAAAAATAGCAAAGTTCACATTAAATCTGTATTGTAAAACGCGCTATAAAAGATAATGGGGACTTGACTTGAATGCTAGATGTAATGCTCTTGGTATTTGTGTTTAGGCTGTAATGTGTGTGTGTGTGTGTGTGTGTGTGTGTATATATATATATATATATATATATATATATATATAGGCTAAATAATCATGAACACAATGACGGGGTGAAATGGGCTGTGATGCATGGGGCACGTGGTAAAATCTTGCCTAGGGCAGCAAATTGGTCAGGGCCGGCCCTGCACTCGTGCCTTTTACGAGTTCATCAAACAACTTAGGTGAGTAGGAGTCATGTCATGTTCTCCTCTAATTATTACTTGCACCTCATGCAACATGTTTAGCATATCCTTCTCTGTCAGCATAGGATTTACATGTGATAAATGCAGGGAGATAGTAAAGCTGACGGGGGAAGATTTCAGAACTAGAGACACACATCCAAACTTTAATCGAGGTTAATTGTAAGAGTGCAAGGGCTTTAGATGCTGCTTTGGATGTGACTAGGTTAGTGAACTCTGTACACTGTTCGGTTCCGGCTGAAGTAGAGCCCGTGCAGCAGGGCAACTGGGTGATGGCGAGGCGCTGTAATCGCGGGACAAAACACCGCTCTTCCGTTCCAATTACAACATCAAACAGATTCTCCCCACTCAGTAAAACACCCACTGAGAATCCTGTTGATTGTGCCCTAGTAATTGGTGATTCTATCACACGGAACGTGAAAATAGAGACACCAGCCACCATAGTCACATGTTTGCCGGGATCCAGAGCGCCTGACAACAAAGCAAATTTAAAAGTGCTGGCTAATGCTAATCATAAATTCTCTAAGATTATTATTCACGTCGGCACTAATGATGTTCGACTCCGCCAGTTGCAGATCACTAAAATTAATTTTAAAGGGGTGTGTGAACTCGCAAGTATGATGTCAGACACTGTAATTTGCTTTGGCCCCCTTCCTGTTCGCAGGAGTGATGAGATAGTTAGTAGATTGTCCTCACTCAATGGATGGCTGTCTAAGTGGTGTCCACAAAATAATACAGAATTCATAGAAAATTGGAAAAGTTTTTGGGGCAGACCTGACCTGTTGAAAAGAGATGGTATTCATCCCTCCTGGGATGGTGCTGCTCTTCTCTCTAGTGATATGGCTCATAGTCTTAGAGCTCAAACATGACAATCTGGGGCTCAGGTCAGGAAGCAGACAGACTGGCTAAACCGACCGTCTGTGTTTTTTAACAAGTGGTTTAATCATAGCTAGCTTAAAAGTTTTTGGTACATATCCTAATGACAAAGATGAATTAATGATATTAAGAAGAGGATCTATGACCTCTGGAAGCATCTATTTCAGTAGCTTAGTCGGTATAGGGTCTAACATACATGTTGTCGATTTAGATGATTTAACAAGTTTAACATATTCTTCCTCTTCTATAGCAATGAATGAATAAAAAAATTTCTTCAAGGAGACTACAATGCACTCCCTGATGTGATACTGTAGTAAGGCAAGGCAAGGCAAGGCAAGTTTATTTATATAGCACATTTCATACACAATGGTAATTCAAAGTGCTTTACATACTATTAAAAATAATCAGAAGAAATAAGAATATACAAAACAGTTTAAAATAAAGAAACGAGAAAGAACTAAAAATAATTAAAACAGTTTAGAATAAAGAACAGTTTAAAATAAAGAAACAAGAAAGAGCTAAAAATAATTAAAACAGTTTAGAATAAAGACTAAAATAAGACACAGGATAAACAGTCGGACAAACAGTGACACAGTGCTCATTCATTAAATGCAAAGTTAAACAGATGTGTTTTGAGTCTGGATTTGAATGTGACTACTGTAGGAGCACATCTGATCTCCTCTGGAAGCTGGTTCCAGCTGCGGCTGGCATAATAGCTAAAAGCAGACTCTCCTTGCTTAGAGTGAACTCTTGGAACTTCTAGCTGATGTGATCCTAATGATCTGAGTAATCTGTTGGGTTTGTATTCCGTGAGCATATCTGCAATGTATTGAGGTCCTAGGCCATTAAATGATTTATATACTAGTAATAATACTTTAAAATCAATCCTATAAGTAACTGGCAGCCAGTGTAATGACCTGAGTACTGGTGTGATATGATCATATTTTCTGGTTCTGCTAAGAATCCTGGCTGCAGCGTTCTGTATGAGCTGCAAATGTCTTATGGTCTTTTTGGGAAGGCCAGTGAGGAGTCCATTACAATAATCCACCCTGCTGGTGATGAAAGTAGTAGTAGACGGTTGCATAGTTATAATTTTCTCCCTGATGTTATCAATCTTATAAGTGAAGAAGTTCATAAAGTCATTACTGCTGTGCTGCTTGGAAACTTCTGGGCTTGATGCTTTATTTTTCGTTAGTTTAGCCACTGTTTCAAATAAATATCTAGGGTTTTGTTTATTGGTTCGTTGGTGAGTTTCTTGTTCACGTTTAAGTTAAGGTTTTTACCAAGTCAAGCCAAGTCTTTGTTTATTTTGTATAGAATGCCATCACAGTTGTCACAGATTCACGTTTTTGTAGTTTACACTGAGACAATAACGGTATAATTTTTAAAAACTTGCATTTTGAAACCAGTTTTCAAAAGTTTGTGTTTTCTGGCCACTATAACGCCGTTGTAGTGTAAATGAATGGCTAAAATGCATAAAAAGTCTTCCATTTTTAATTGAAAATGGTTTTGTGTAAACAGCCCCTAAAAAAGCAGACAATTAAACAGTTTAGCATCATTGTATAAAAATAGCTGAAATCAGAATGCAATGGCTAATCAGAACTAGGTATATAGAGAGCTGTAAAAATCATGAATATAATGGAAATGTAAATAAAAGAGATGACTTTCAACATTACATTTATTTATTTCTCAGATATTTGCTTTGGGTAACAAGGTTGCTGCATTTATACCCACACATCATATACTCTATTACAGTCACATCCAATTCCCAATCACAACAGTACTTCACTGTTTATTACTTATTATTAATTATAAGTTACTCCTTTCATTGTAGTTTTACTGATAAATGATCATATCACATTGACATCTCATTTTGTACTACTGATTCAGCATTTGTTTTGTAAAATATTATGATATTAGTTTTTATTACAGAAAGTCTCAATTTATCCATAAAGTACAACCATTGAATAATCCATTAACATATCTTTACAATTGTCATTGTAGACAGTATTTTAAACATCATTCAGCATTCAAACCATAATGTATTTTGAAATGACTATAAATCTTACTATTGTTTGGATCGATTCATTCTTTCAAATTTATTTCATACCTTCAAGGATTTCATTTAAAAATCCTTCATCCTTAAGACAAAATAATAATCATAATAAAACAAAATCATCATCATCATCATCATCGTAATCATCATCAGCATGTCAGTATGTGCCACTCATTCAGTTTTGGTTTCAAGTTCATTAAAATAGATAAAGAGAGCAATATACAAACTGAATTGAAGTGCTGACTGTGTGTCTAAATCTAGTGTGATCTCAAGAACAAAACTTAAATTAAAACAATGATAAACAATGTTAAATCCACAGTCTACAGAACCTCAATTTGTTATGTTAATGATATGTGGTTAAAACACCGTAGTTAGAGTTAGATAGAGTTGCCTCTCTAGTTAATATTTTAATAGACTGGAGGGACTTTTAGTAAAATGTATTCATATTGGTATATCTGCCTTATATCAATCTTTTTAATCTAGATGAATTTGAATGAATTGAATTATTTAATTAACTACTATATTACTAACTCTACCCCATTTCACATCAAATGTCATGAATTTCCAAGAAAGTCCTTGTTTTGAGGTTACAACAAGACTGCTTTGGAGAAATACAAAATTCAAATCAAAAGTATGTGGAATTGCTCTCGTTTTCACTCTGATATCCATCTACACAGTTCTCCTCCAGTATTTTAGTGAGAGTTGCCAATGTGCTATTTGGATCCAGCAGAGTCACTAGAGGGACATTCACACCTCTATCATTGAAGATAAGATTCTGCAGAGTCATGGCTAACATTGAGTCAATGCCTAAATTGAAAAGATGAACATCATCATTCAGCTCGTCCATCTCAACACCAGTTGTTTCGCTAATCATGAACCTCAGATAATCACGTGGTGAGGATGATTTCTTGGGTTGTTCAGGTCTAGATAAATTCATTCCAGCTTTACTAAAAGCTTCCTGTACTATTTTGAACAAGCGTACCTTCAGTGATTTGTTCTGACTGAGAATGTTATTAAAGCTGTTTTTGAAATTGAATTTGCATACAACCTGTTGAGGTTTGTTGATCAAGAGGCACTGCTCAAGACTTTCATGGATTTCTGGAATCTCCAAAAGCATGATTCCCTTTGCCTCCAGAAATCTTTGGAAATGGACTTTGTTCAACAAAAGACCAAGATTCAAAGCCCCCCAATTAATGGACTGTCCAGAAAGCCCAATGTTTCTGCGATATTGACAGAAAGTGTCCATGAATGTATTAGCCGCAGCATAATTAGTTTGTGAGGCATTGCCAATGAAGGCAGAGATGGAGGAATAGCACACAAAGTAATCCAGATTGCACTGTATGGTAGCACGGTGAAGGTTAATCACTCCATTTACTTTTGGCCTCATAACTTTCTCATAAAGAGATTTGTCAAGACGTTCAATCAGCCCATCATGCAGGACAACTGCACTGTGAAATACCCCTTTGATGGGACTGGATGGAAATAGTTTTCCAATATTAACAATTGTCTGGTCCACTTGTTCAGATACAGAAACATCACATGGCAGAGACTTAATGACAGAACCATAATTTCTACTGAACTGACTTAACTCTTGTTGCATCTGAGGGTTTGGATTACTCCTAGACAGAATGACAATGTTCCCTCCTCCTTTCTGTGCAATGAACTTTACTGTCTCAAAGCCCAACCCAGTTAGACCACCTGTGACAATATAGACAGCATTTTTCTTGAATAGACTGTGTTTGGGCATTACTGGAATGTGAGACAGCTGGTTCTTGGCTTCACTGTTCAGGAAGATAATGCGTAGGATCTGGCATCTGAAGTATGACTCAGATTCTTTTACAGACAGGAGATCAGTGCTTTGAGATTTCACTCTTTGAACAGCTGTCATGTCCAAAGACAAGGACTTTCTGTCCAAATGCATGGATTTCAGCCATCGGTAGATTTGTGGCATTTGCATTTGCAGAGACCCTTTTTGCATTATCTGGGACATGAGGAGGGCATGGAAGTGGACTTCCTCATTTGTACCTCGGAATGTTGTAGTATTGAATGGAAATTCTGTCTGGTTGTCATAGACAAGAACAATGTCTTTGATGCTGCTAACACTGCTAGCTATTTCAACGGTTTCTACATTAAAAGGAGGTAGAAGAACAGCTCCCACAACCTCACTAAAATCACAAGACAGCTGATCAGCCTGCGTGCTCACTCTGACATTCCAACCTAATCTGTTTGCAATAGTAATTAACACATTCATCAAAGCTGAGTCAGCAACAGTGGAGAAAATGCCCAATTTCCATTGCTGTTTGACTTTGGGTAAAGCCTCATGCAAGATCTCCCAAGCCAGCACCATATAAGAGACACAAGGCACTTCATTCAGGAATGAAAGCCGTTTTGCTTTGCAGCAAACAGCTGCTGGGAGAACTACTTTAGATGTGGCAGCCACAGGGTAACAAGACACAACATGATCACCAACTTTAAATTTGCTGACATCTTTACCCACAGCTGTGACAGTACCACTGAAGTCAAGGGCCAAGAGCTTATGGTTTTCATTTGTGTGCTTGTTCCAGTACAATGTCTGGCCATACTTCAGGTCAGAAATGCTGACTGGAAAGTAATCTGATGAATGAACACAGATTTTACTGAGATGAAGCTCAATATTTTTTCCTTGAATCAGTTCAATGGAATTATCCATTTGAGTCGCTGACACATTTGTCATTATATATGGATCAGATGTTTGCAAGATGAAGACTTCTTCATCCAACATGTGGAGGTTTCTTGAAGAGATTGCCATGGTTGGCAAAGGTGTGTGGGTGATTTCAGAATTTAGAATTTTGCCCTCCTTCACTACTAGCTCTGGATATTTGTTACAGGGATATGATCTGATGACCTGAACCAAAGCTTTGATGTCTTCAAAAGTGGCAGAGCCCATGTCAATCAGCTGGAAGGAAAGTTCAGGCAACTCAGCTGCACATGCTCTTGTCATGCCCGACAGAACAAACCCAGGGTTGATATAATCCACTATGGTCTCAGATGACCTATAGGTTATTACTCTGATATCACCTGGGTAATTAAGTGACTTGAGATATCTGACAAGCATTCGGAAAATCTCACAACACCCTGCCATACTGTCCAAGACGTTCTCTGATTCGAGAGAGGTGAGGTCTGCATCACCCCACATGAACAAAATGTCCTGGAAGTTTTTCTTTACACTTGAAATTTTCAGTTTTGACAAAAGAATTTCAACTCCATCTTCTAACAGTGTGTTACCATTTGAAGAAGACACATATCTAGATGTTGGGTCCAAGAACTGTTGTAAAGCTTTAGAAATCCCTACCTTGTCAGAAAAGACCAGTGCCTTAATCGGTGTATCAAACGTGCCAACTTCAGAGATGATACTGAAATTGTTATGGTAGAAGTACTCCTCGACTACTTGGGAACGACTTCCTAGCATTCTGATCTTCACATGCCTGAGTTCAACTAACACCCTACCCTGTTTGTTGGCCAAGCAGCCACAAAGGTCAAAATCATCTTCTCCCACATGTACTGTTCTCAGATATACAACCATCTCCTCTTGCAATGGTTCAAAAACAGCCAGGCTTCCTATTTGTGCAGGATATTTGGGTCTTGTTGATAGCTCATGCCCTAAAGTTGCAGGAACAAGCTGCATGACATAATCCAAGATCACAGGGTGAACATGATAGTCGTGTAATTGAGGCAGTAATTCCTTTGGGACCTTCACAAAAGATATAGCCTCTCTAAATTCTTCCCCACAATAAACATCTGCATTATTTCTGAAGACAGACCCATACTCAAATCCTGCTTGACTTAGAAGTTTGTAGAGATCTTCAGTAGTCATGTGGAATGTGCATCTTTTGGAAATACAGTCTAATGAAATGAACTGCTCTTCAGCACTTCTACCTGGTTTTGCTTCTACTGTGCCAAACGCATAGACTGCAGAAGTAGACTGTATTTTGAAGTTACATGTGTTATCAGCCTGGTCAGATGGATCCAGCTGTACTTTTATATCTGGGGCATTCTGGGAGAAAACTAATGGACTCTGGAATGTTATGCTGAGCTGCAGATAACTTAGTGGAAACTTGGGTTTTGCATATGCCATATAAGTTGCTAAACCCAACTCTGCATAAAATGCCCCGGGAATGATGGCAACCCCACTGTGCTTGTGGTGCTGCAGGAAGGCCACTGATTCAGAGGATAAATCACAGCTGAAAACTGAACTGTCTGTACCCATTTGTGTAACTACTGGATGGTTGCCAGTGGGAACGATCGACTGCAAACGAGAAGCGAAGACATCGCTCTTCACGTCGTCAAACTGGTACCGTGGGTAGGGAATTGGTTTAGTCTCAAAACCTTTGTAGAACGCTTCCCAGTCCACTTTTATCCCAAGCTCAAACAGTTTGGAAACAACAGCAAGCATGGTCTCGTGATCTTTATCAGGCTGCACTGAGGGAATGACAGTGAAGTCATTTCCCAGAGTCTCAGTGATGTACCTTTGCAAAGATCTTCTTGGACCAATTTCAACAAATATCACACTCCTTTTGTTTTTAGCTGCAGACTTTACAGCTTGTTCGAATTCAACTGGCTCTCTGATATTCTTTGCCCAATATTCACCAGTAAGAAAATCTGAAGAACACAAACTAACACCTGTCACTGTTGAGAACAATTCTGTCTCCAAATGATGTGCCTGCAATGAGCCTACACTCTGTTCCACTTTGGATAAAATAGGATCCATCTTGTGACTGTGGTATGCTGCAGGTACATCTAAAATGCGAAGGAACAAATCTTTTCCACTGGCTGAGTTACTCAAATTCTGTTGCAGTCTGTCAATGTCATCTGCATCTCCTGAGAGGGTACAAGACTGAGGGCTGTTATAAGCAGCCAGACAAACCTTTCCTGAATAAGATGGAAGGCTTTTCAAAATTTCAGAAACAGCCATATTACTGACTACCAGCATCTTCCCTCCCGTCACAGTGCTTTGTAGAGAACTGCGGTAGTGGATGACTTTCACTGCATCTTCAAGTGACAGCAAACCAGAACAATGAGCTGCAGCGACTTCTCCAATAGAGTGCCCCAAAACAGCATCAGGACTGATGCCCCAGTGTTTCAGGAGTTTGACAACAGCAACCTGAATAGCAAACAGAAGAGGCTGGACAATCTTAGGATCAGATGGGTCTGTACTTTTCTCAGATTCACTTTCCAGCATCTCGATCAGATTCAATTTTCTATAGCTTTGTAACAGAGTTTCAATCCTCATGATTTCCTCTCTGAAAATTGGCTCTTGTTTTAGGAGTTGCTTGCACATACCCTGATAGGTAACACCATTGCCACAAAACACAAAAACTACTTTGGAGTCTGTCTTTGACGGTACAAGCTTTTTCTCCATAGCAGCAGTAAGTTTCCCTTGCAGATCTGCCAATGATGATGTTCGAAATACTTTCCTGTACTTGTGTTTCAAGTGACTTCTTCTGCATGCAGATGTGTGCAGTAAAGACTGTAGATCTGATATTTTCCCTGCACTGATCTGTTCTGCCGTATCTTTAATGATATTTTTCATGGATTTTTCTGAGGCTGCAGAGACCACAAAATACTGTTGGGATTTGCTGATCTGCTGAGCTCTTGGCTGTTTTGACTGCACATATTGTCTGACAATTGCATGTGCATTTGTTCCACCAAACCCAAAGTTATTGATTCCTGCTGACCTCCCTGCTCCGCAGTCACTGATCCATTTTTCTGCAGTGGTGGGAATTCTCATATTCAGAGATTCATTGTCTATGCTGGAGTTTTCCACTGAGTAGAACAATGATGGCACAATGGTTTCATTCTGCATCATCAATAGGACCTTTATGAGCCCTGCAACACCTGCAGCAGATTCTGTGTGTCCAATATTGCCTTTAACAGAACCAATTATGAGTGGCCCTGACTTCTGAGGTCTTGCTTTGGCAATGACTTTTGAGATGCTACCTGCCTCTATTGGATCTCCAACTCGAGTCCCAGTCCCATGAGCCTCAATGTACTGGACACTAGTCAGGTCAGTGTTTGTTGAGTAGATTTTTCTAAGCAGCTCCTCCTGCTGTACCATGGATGGTTTAGTGATTGGACTAACGGTGTGGCCATCTTGATTTACTGCAGTTTTGCTGATGATACCCCAAATATGGTCATGGTCTTCAAAAGCCTGTCAAAATACAGACAACATATGGGTGTTTCTTGCAGTAGTTTATCATTAGGTACATTGTTGTCATAGTTTATATGAGACAATCTTTTTATTTTACTTTTTTCAGAGGCTTTAATAGAACAACCCCGCATCCTTCACCTCTGCCATATCCGTCTGCTTTGCTACTGAAAGGTTTACTCGTTCCATCAGAGGAGATCATTTTTGCCTTGGAAAGAGTCACAAAAAGGGTCGGCTCCAATATACAGCTCACACCACCACACAAGGCCATATCACAATCTCCTGTTGAGTGAAATACAGATGGAACACACAACTTAGGGGGATGGGGGCAGCCTAATTTGTTTGATTAATTCAATAAAATTTAGGAACAAGGAGCTTGTTAATGCCAAGCTATAGCTTGTCTAGCTTCATCACCATTGAACCAGATAGTCTCAAATGAATTGATGGAGAAAAATAAGTGTACTGAAAGATGATTTTTCATCGTATTTACTTTCCAGACACACCAGCATAGATAGGTTTGTTCCATGAACCTTGACAATGTTGCCACAGTTCTGCTATGGATTTAGGCTTAACCCCCTGAGGTCGGCTATCGCGCCGGCGCGATAGGCTCGTTTTTTTCCGTATGAGTGCAAAAAAAAAAAAAAAAAAATTTTTTAATTTTTATCTTATATGCTTGTGTTATACATCAATCGATCCTGTTTAGTGTGTATTTTTTTGTGTATGCTCATAATAAAAACAAAGTGTTGTGCTTTTCGCCAAATAAAGAAAAATAAACATGATGCGAGTTCTGCCTACTCTCCGTCAGTGAAGTCAATTCTGAAACGCGTCCGAAAATGAATTGTAACTCAGCGAATACTCAGTCAAACAGGCATACAGTCACACAGGCATGAAGCTTGAATTCTCATCTTTCAAATGAAGTAATTTTTATAAAAAACAAATATTCACAGTTTATATAATATGTATGTAAAGAGAGAGATGTCAGTCGTTCTCATCTCAGCTAATTAAGTTTTAATGTGACTCCGCCTACGGAGACCGCGCTATTCAAACGCAAATGTGAGGCGATCCATACAAACCTGTGAAACGCCCACATCCGCTAGATAAGGCCGGTGAAACACTGGATGCGTGGCGTAAGCGTCTCAGCTGCGTGGCGTGTCCGTTTTTATTTCGGCTCCCATCCATGTTAACAGTTTAGAGTTTGCATACTGCCTGTGTGAGACGCGCGTCTCAGGCGCGGCACGAGCCGCGTGGAAAACGCGTGCATTCTAGAAATAGAACCGACGCCTATTTTTCACGCGACACGCAAGCGTCTTGGAAGCGTTTCCATGCAAAATTGAATAGGAAAATCTGTTTATTTGTCATTTTGACACGAATACATATTAATAAATGTCCTTTTGATGTTTAAAAGTGTCTAGGTTTTGACATAAATGCAAATATAAATGTAATTTTACAAAATATGATCGATTTTCAAATACTGCTGTATTGAATGAACAGCTTTTAGCAAACTCTATTGCTATACTGAGATGAGGAATATATACTGTATGTGTTTTGTCAAAAATAAAGTCATCAACTAACTAATGAATCCTTTACTTTGAAATACGTATGATAAAATGTATACTTTAGTTTTGAAAGACGTTGACTAGTTTTGAAAAGATTATAAAGTATGTATGTGCATGCATATATGTGTGTGTGTATATGTCACGATGTGGTTTTGTGTCCTGTCATGTTTAGTGGTTCCCTGTTTGTCTATTAGTCATCCCAGGTGTTTCTGATTAACCACACCCCCTTGTTATCTTGTTTAGCTTGTTTGCCTGTGTATATAAACCTGTGTTTCAGTTGTTGGTTGTCGGTCGTTGTTTGCTGTAGCTGTTGCCATGTTTCTGTGCTTGCATATGGATTCTCTCTCCGCTTCATTCCTGCCTCATTACAGAACGACCGACCAAACGATGAATCCAGCAGCAAAGTCTGAGTCTCTTCGCGTCATGCCTGCAAAGTCTGAGTCTCTTCGCGTCATGCCTGCAAAGTCTGAGTCTCTTCGCGTCATGCCTGCAAAGTCTGAGTCTCTTCGCGTCATGCCTGCAAAGCCTGAGTCTCTTCACGTCATGCCTGCAAAGCCTGAGTCTCTTCGCGTCATGCCTGCAAAGCCTGAGTCTCTTCGCGTCATGCCTGATTTTCACAGCCTGACCCGGGAGTTTGCTGGACAGATCGCGGCCTTGGCCCTGGATAGCCTCGATCTGTTCCAGTACACCTGGGGATTTGTTCCTCTCGCTGCCTCTTGCTCTCTGGGTGACGAGGCAATTAAGGTGTGTTACCGGCTGGGGGCTAGGGAGGTTGACCCGAGGGAGCTCCCCGATCTCTCCGGTCTGGATTGGAGAGAGGCACTCTCCAGATGTCTGGAGAGCTTCCTCCCGTGGCACGCAAGGTCAACACCTGATCTTCACGTCCCGTCCAGTTATGCCGCATCTTCGCCGCCGCTAGTCCCGTCAAGCTCAGAGCGCACTTCTGCTGATCCAGAGACTGCTCACGTCGCTTCTGCTGATCCGCTCACGTCGCTTCTGCTGATCCAGAGACTGTTCACGTCGCTTCTGCTGATCCAGAGACTGTTCACGCCGCTTCTGCTGATCCAGAGACTGTTCACGTCGCTTCTGCTGATCCAGAGACTGTTCACGTCGCTTCTGCTGATCCAGAGACTGTTCACGTCGCTTCTGCTGATCCAGAGTCTTCACAGCTTTACGTCTCGTGTGCCCAGCCTGAGAATCTTCACGTCATGCCAGCCACCGGATTGGTCTATGGCCGTCAAGGACTGGTTTCCAGCGTGGCCGATTCCCCGCTGATGTCAGCACGTGCTGCCACGAAGGCCATCGTTCCAGGGTCTCGTCCCGCCGAGCCAGAGCTTCACGTCAGTCCTGCCGAGCCAGAGCTTCACGTCAGTCCTGCCGAGCCAGAGCCAGAGCTTCACGTCAGTCCTGCCGAGCCAGAGCCAGAGCTTCACGTCACGCCTGCCGAGCCAGAGCTTCACGTCACGCCTGCCGAGCCAGAGCTTCACGTCACGCCTGCCGAGCCTGAGCTTCACGTCACGCCTGCCGAGCCTGAGCTTCACGTCACGCCTGCCGAGCCTGAGCTTCACGTCACGCCTGCCGAGCCTGAGCTTCACGTCACGCCTGCCGAGCCTGAGCTTCACGTCACGCCTGCCGAGCCTGAGCTTGTGCACGTCACGCCTACCGATCCAGAGCCTGTGCACGTCACGCCTGCCAATCCTAAGCCTGTGCACGTCACGTCTGCCGATCCAGAGCCTGTGCACGTCACGTCTGCCGATCCAGAGACTGTTCAGGTCACGTCTGCCGAGCCTGTGTCCCCTGACAAGATGGCCGCCGCCGAGCCTGTGTCCCCTGACAAGATGGCCGCCGCCGAGCCTGTGTCCCCTGACAAGATGGCCGCCGCCGAGCCTGTGTCCCCTCACAAGATGGCCGCCGCTGAGCCGGTGGTGTCTGTTCCTGAGCCGGTGGTGTCTGTTCTTGAGCCGGTGTTGTCTGTTCCTGAGCCTGATCCAGTGTCTGTTCCAGTTCCTGAGCCGGTGGTGTCTGTTCCAGGTCCTGAGCCGGTGGTGTCTGTTCCAGTTCCTGAGCCGGTGGTGTCTGTTCCAGTTCCTGAGCCGGTGTCTGTTCCAGTTCCTGAGCCGGTGTCTGTTCCAGTTCCTGAGCCAGTGTCTGTTCCAGTTCCTGAGCCGGTGTCTGTTCCTGTTCCTGAGCCGGTGTCTGTTCCAGTTCCTGAGCCGGTGTCTGTTCTTGTGCCGTGGCCGCCCGAGGGGTCGTCTCCGCCGTGGCCGCCCGAAGGGTCTTCTCCGCCGTGGCCTCCGCCGTGGCCGCCCGAAGGGTCGTCTCCGCCGTGGCCGCCCGAAGGGTCTTCTCCGCCGTGGCCGGCCGAAGGGTCTTCTCCGCCGTGGCCGCCCGAAGGGTCTTCTCCGCCGTGGCCGCCCGAAGGGTCGTCTCCTCTCTGGCCGCCCGAAGGGTCGCCTGCACAGTCTGCTCCGCCCTGTCCGCCCGAGAGAAAGTCTCCAGGCCCTCTGCTGCTCCACGGGCCTGGCCCTCCATCCCACCCCCGAGACCGCCTCCGCTTCACCGCCCTCCTGAACTTTTTTGTTTTTTATGGGCGTCAGGAGCCGCCCATAGGGGGGGGGGCTATGTCACGATGTGGTTTTGTGTCCTGTCATGTTTAGTGGTTCCCTGTTTGTCTATTAGTCATCCCAGGTGTTTCTGATTAACCACACCCCCTTGTTATCTTGTTTAGCTTGTTTGCCTGTGTATATAAACCTGTGTTTCAGTTGTTGGTTGTCGGTCGTTGTTTGCTGTAGCTGTTGCCATGTTTCTGTCCTGAGTTGTGTGTTCCATTGTTTGCCCTGGTTTTCCTTGTTGTTTTATTAAATTTAGTGCTTGCGTATGGATTCTCTCTCCGCTTCATTCCTGCCTCATTACAGTATATATGAAGAGTTCAGATGCAAAAGCCTCTAAATGCCATCTGAAATTTTCTCCTAGAATGATCATTTTTATGAAGCTTGTATATTTAAGTTAGCTATAGGTGACACACCTGAATGAATGGCTCATTAAGTATGCAGGGACGTAGTCTCACCAGGTGTGAACTACTACATATGCATGATGCTGTTGGAGCGTTTACGCCCCATCCGCATATTGGCTTTCCAAACTAAAAGTGTTTCACAAAACTAAAATCAATGTATCGTTTTTTTGTGAATGATTAGGCAGGATGATTTTCATATCATTTTGAAGAAAAAACACTAGGCGATGAAATCCATTAGTCAAAAGTCTTATTGCCACATATTTAGTATGTGTTTTGTGGCCTTATTTCAGAAACTTTAATTTTTAGTTTTTTCGATAACCATGCATAAACATTATTCTCTCAAAAATGAAAACATGTACATACATGTGGCTCACATATTATGGAAGTCCTGTTTGTGCTATATAGAGTGAATTTACACCTTTGCCATTAATATGTTTATAAGCAACTGAAAAAAGCACAAATGTCAGGGCATGTCAGAACATCTCAAGGACCCCAAAAACACCCCAGACCCCAGAGGGTTAAGTATCAATTGCTCCTGTCTCTGTCTCAGTAATTGCAGAATGTTTGAAAATCTACAATTCATATTTCTAATGGCACACTAAAGCAAAACATACATGAAACATGTGCATGTGTCTGATGTATTTAGCACAGTACTGTATATTAGGACACATACAATATACGGTCTATGGACAATCTTCTTAAAATATGCAAATAAGTTGATCCACAGGGTTTAAATACATTGAAGACTACCTTGTTTTATGGCTTGACAAGCTAAGTGAAGGGCAACGAGGGATGAGGAGCAGGCACAGTCAATGGACAGTGAGGGGCCAGTGAGGTTGAATATGTATGAGATGCGGTTGGCAGCTATGCTCATAGCGGCACCAGTGCCATTGGTGTGGTCTATGTATTTTGGATTAATCCTCACATTTGCTAGCTCAAAGTCTTTGTTCATTAGACCTGAAAAACAAGCAAACAAAAAACATGTTAGACATGTTAGCTGGCGATATGCTTTAATCCATTGCCACTTACTGTACTGTTATTACAGTGCAACCTGAGGTTAAGTGCCTTGCTCAAAGGCAACAATCGGACAAGCAACCAGCCCTTAGCTGTAGCCACCTAGTGTGCTGTTTGTGCTGTGGCACAAAGGAATTAAAGCACACGTGCACATACTGAGGTCAGGACAAGTTAGATCCCTCTTGTTCACCGGGGAATTACAGAGATAATCTATGTGCTATTTAGCAACACATCTTAACCAGAAGTTGCTCCCTAGGTACTTCCCATGCTGTTAGTGCATATACTTTTTCCACTGGGATTAAAATACATCGGTAACACTTTATAATAATGTTCAGTTGTAAGTCATTTATAAGTGATTAGTTAATGATGAACTAATCATTTACAAAACATTCATAAATGAGTAGCAAGTGACATACTAACATTTTATGTATGTTTTGTAAATTGTGTTACAAGTCATTTACAATTGATTAGTTAATGATTAATTAATCATTTAAAAAACATGACTAATCATTCATAAATGATTAATTAGTGATATGTTCATTATATGTTTTGTAGATTCAGTTATAAGTCATTTACAATTGATTAGTTAATGATTAACTAATCATTTACTAAACATGACTATGTGTTTCATAAATGTTTAATAAATGATGTTACATTTTTTTTGTATGTTTTGCTCACATCAGGTGCACAGTGGTTAAAGACTCCATGTGTTTCAGAGAAGCTGTCTATACCCTCACCAGTCAGCACTTACACTGCAGTACACACTACAGTGTTCAACACCTGTTATAGATGTGTAAACGCATGAATAAATCATTTACAACACTTTCTGCATCCCCTAATCTAGTGTAAACTATTCATCACTTGTAAATGTCTTACACTTCATTTGTAGATTACCACTTCAAGAATCAAAAAGGCATAAGGTCTGTGAATGTTATCTACGAATGTATATGTAACACATTTACAAGTGATGAATAGTTTACACTTTAGATTAGGGGATGCAGAAACTGTTGTAAATCATTTACAACACTTTCTGCATCCCCTAATCTAAAGTGTAAACTATTCATCACTTGTAAATGTGTTACATATACCTACAAATGAACTGTATGTGTATTCAAGGCATTTACAACACTTTTTGCACCCTCTAATTGCTACATATATACAAAAAAACAAACATTTATTAAACATTTATGAAATGCATATTCATGTTTTGTATATGACTAGTTAATCATTAACTAATCAATTGTAAATTACTTATAACTGAATCTACAAAACATACATACAATAATTAACATATCACTTATTAATCATTTATGAACGCTTAGTCATGTTTCGTAAATAATTAGTTAATCATTAACTAATCACATGTAAATGACTTGTAACGGAATTTACAAAACATACATAAAATGTTAGTATATCACTTGCTACTCATTTATGAATGTTCTTTAAATGACTAGTTCATCATTAACTAACCACTTATAAATGACTTACAACTGAACGTTATTATAAAGTGTTACCAATACATCAAATGTAACTTTTTTATTTAGCTCATATGTTACCCAAAAATACTCCTGTTCGCGTTCCACTGGCCTTTTCCATTGGTATCCCAGCATCCTCTAGGGCCCTGTAGGAGCACTGCAACAGAAGTTTGTGCTGAGGGTCCATGGTGATTGTTTCAGCATTAGTGATGCCGAAGAACTTGTGGTCCAACTCATTCAAGCTACAGAGAATAAAAGGTAAATGATGGGGTTACTGCTATTGGAATTCAGATATTATAGGGATAGTTCACTCAAAAAGGATAATTCCATAATCACTCATCCTCATACGATGTAATTCCAAACCTGCATGACTTCTTTTCTTCAGTGGAACACGAAAGATGACACTTTGAAAGTCAGTGGGCTCCAAACAACATTGAACCTCATTGACTTATTTTATTATATTATTAACTATATTCAAAATAAACTACAAACAAGAATATATATATATATATATATATATATATATATATATATATATATATATATATATATATAAATTTTTTTTTTTTTTTTTTTTTTTGTCCTCTCTTTCTTTCTTGTAGTTCCTTCTCAGTCACATTCCTTACTGAAAGGCTATTTAGGGGAGGGGTCTTTATCTCCTCAGGTGTGAATCACATGAACATTCATGCCTCCATGCATATGGCCTTTCTAAACAAAAAGTGTCTTACAAAATTTAAATCAATATATTGTTTTATGTGAATGAGTGGGCAAGATTATTTTTAACAGTTTTAAAGAGGAAAAAACACAGTTCAGATTCAGATCTTAAAAGTCTTGTAAAAAAAAGTTTAGTGTGTGTTATACAGCTTTATTTCAGTGACTTAAAGGTGCTGTATGTAACTTTTTTACTCTACTAAAGCATAAAAATACCTGTATGTAACTTTTTTACTCTACTAAAGCATAAAAATACCATGATATGTTTGCAGATATTTAGGAAACATAAGTTCACATTCTCCTTTCTCTGAAAAAACACTTCTACAGCCAGTTATTTTACACGTTCCATGTTGTCAGTCAGGTTTTGTTTTGGTCTGTGTGATCTCTCCCACTGCCAGTTCACCCAATAGTGTTTCTTATTGTCTGTATTTTTGAGAGAATAATGTTTATGTATGGTTATTGAAAAAAAATAAAAATTAAAGTTTCTGAAATAAGGCTACAAAACACATACTAAGTATGTGTCCACAAGACTTTTGACTAATGGATGTTTTTGCCTAGAGTTTTTGCTTCAAAGTTATGTCAAAATCATCCTGCCTAATCATTCACATAAAGCATTAACCTGTTAAGCTGCAACCCCACTTTTTAAAAATCCCCAGAAATGACATACCCAAACTGAAACAGATACAGTTCATGAACCCTTTGTACTAAAAGCACAAGTATGGTCTCATTTGAAAGCTGACACCTGGCAGTTTATTGTAAATGTAGAATTAATTATTGTCATAATGACAAAAATTGTTATAAATAGCTTCAAAGTTTTGTAAAGTTATTAGAAATTAATTTTAATGAAACATCCTCATGAAAATAAAATTGAAGTTGGCACTGGAGCAATCTAGAAATGCACTACAGCTAAAGCCACATGTCTAAACATTTTATGTTTAAAATCTGAAGATAATAAGTCCAAAACTCTGTATTTAGTTACATGTTTTTCAAGACCATGTCAAATTACTTTATTTTGATTTTTACACTAAAATGCTGCTGATGTTTAGTCATCTTCTAAGTCATCCATTCAGTCTTATTGTCTCTATTGTTTTGTGGTGCAGACGAGCCCCATTCAGTCTCAGTCTCCCCCTGCACACATTCACACCTCTCCAGACTGGTTATGGCTCGAAATATGCATTTCTTTTGTCTGCATTATAGTTACTAACGACTGGCTATTCACATGCTATTCATAGGGTTTCAGTCCCTAATTTCTTTTCTCAAAGTTCACCTCACATTTTAAATAAAGAATAAAGAACATTCTTGAATAAAGAAACTTTCAGTAAGCATTCAAAAAAACATAAAAGTATAACTTCTAGGTTGCAGGTGCACCTAGGGCTAGCTAGCATGTTAGCTTAGCACACCATCAATACACGACAATTTATGAGATTAAAACCATGTTTGTGCTCCAAACTTACTTTAAAACGCAAGATGAGTGTTTTAAATAATCTTCTGTGATCTAATTTGGCTTCAGATAAAAAAATCAGACAGAAAATATACTATTGTATACTGTTCTGCACAATGATAGTCTATATAGATTAGCATTACATTATAAATATAATCTATTATTATGAAAATACCTGGCATGTCTTGAAAAACACAGGTAACTCAAATATCATTGCAATCATGTTTATTATCTTCAAAACATCTGTATCTGCATTTTACAGCGCGATCTCTGTAGCTTTGTGTGTATCAGTGACGTCCTGGAATGTCACATGATCATGGCTCTTCTTCATGTTCCATATATGGACAATTATTGTGCATATAGCGCCCTCAGGCTGTTGGTATGGATTGAAAACACAGTATCAGAGTATGCAAGCGCTCATAATGATTACATCGACGCATTTGGTATAAATTCAATAAATATTATTCCTGTCTATAGAAATATGATGTGAATCTATGAGAATATATCAATATTTCTCCAAATCTGCACATTTTTGAGCTAAAGCCCTGAAGGACGTTGTTTTGTGTATCGCTGTCATGACGACAGCACGGGAGTTTTTTATGAATGAAAGCAGCTGACGCGCATAATTCATATTAAAGGTATCGACTCATTTTTTCATTTCATAACTCCTGACACAAATTAAGAAATAACTGTCGCTATAAGTTTCTCAGAATACAATAGTGGTCAAATACTGAAACTTGAGTCTTATATCTTTTTAATGATGTATAGTTTGTCGAAGTATAACATTAAATCTGATAGCAACTTTGAGCTATATATAAAAAAAAACGCTTCAGTGCACCGACGCACTGGTGAGGCTTAACAGGTTAAATTGATTTAAATTTTGTAAGACACTTTTTGTTTGGAAAGGCAATATGCGTGGGGGCGTGAATGATCATGAATAATGCTGTGGTTCACACCTGAGAAGACAATGACCTTCATAATGAGCCTTTCAGTCAGGTATGTCACTGAGAGGGAATCACAAGAAAGAATGCGAGAACAAAAGAAATATATATATTTATACATTTATATTTATATTTATATATATATATATATATATATATAGCTTTTCATTTTTTTAGAAAATAGTTAACAATAAAATCCAAATATAAATGAAAGTCAAAAGCACATTTTTAGTACACAGTCATACTTGGAAACAAATCCTGTTCAAATAGCCTATATGGGCCATTCTACAGAATTGGTTTAAAGTTAGAGTTGGAAACATCTTGAAAAATATGTCTTTTTCCACAAATTCTGTATGCATGCAAATTGTGTAATATCTAAGGTAAACATTTCTAGTAATTCTTCAGTTAATAATAATAATAATAATAATAATAATAATAATAAATTCGTTACATTTATATAGCGCTTTTCTAGGTACTCAAAGCGCTTTACATGAAATGGGGAATCTCCTCAACCACCACCAATGTGCAGTGGTGTGTAGTTATATTTCATTCTGTGTTGATAATGTGATTGATACTAAGGTTATTAACCGACATTCGAATAATAAGCCCTGGTTTAATGCAGAATTGAAAAATCTTCTTAAGGAAAAAAGTGTTGTTTTTAAAAGTGGTGATAAAGTTGCTTATTCTATTATTAGGAAGGAAGTAAGAGCAGCTATTGTGAAGGCAAAACATAATTACAAAGAAAAAAAAGAACACATTCTTAAAGCAACACTATGTAACTTTTCGACCTTCATAATATATTTCCAAAACCCTTGTGATGGTACATCGACTTACAATAGGTTGAATGACACGTCTGCCATAGCCTGACGGGGTCTGTATCGCTTTTACTGGCACTACGTAACTTCGAGGTTCAGGTAGTAACCTGAGCACAAAAAGAACTACAAAATTCGACTGCTTTACGGCATATGTCACTTCCCCCATCACTTCCTCAAATTTGGACGCGAGAGGCCAACCAGCGTTTGTTTTCCGGCTTTCGTGCGTATGTTTTTGGGGCTGTTTACACCTGGCCACTTCATGCGTTTTCTCAATTCGGATAGCTATCCGATCGTGAAAAGACCAGGTGTAAATGCCCTCCGAAACGCATTCGAGACGGATTTGAAACCGATCGCTCAAAACCACTTCAGGAGGAGGTCTGGGCCGCACTCCAGACGAAACTGGACAAGTGTAAATGCATCTGGTTGTTGAAACCACATATGTAAATTGTACTCCTCCCAAAAATGCTAAAAAAATATATAAATAAACGCGTTATAGGCTATATGTAATGTGATAGCCAGATATGACGACGCTACTGGAATCACCGCAGATGAGCAGCTGAGCATCTATTTATCAAACCAACGTGCAAACTATCGCAAATCAAAGTGAAAGTAAGTCGCAGACGCTTAACACACAATCATCATAATTAAAAGTAAAGAAATGAAATGATCTTACCAGGGATGTTGCCGCTCTCATTGCGGTCTTTGATTTTGAAAATTAAGCTGATGATCAATAAAATGCAGCTCGTATCTGTTGCTTTCGGTGATGTGCACTCCAATAAATATGCATATAGCGCGGGAATTGAAGATCGGATTTGAATCCGTTTCGCAAAAACACATTTATGTGACCAGGTGTAAATGGAATCGTTTTGATAAATCAAATAGCTATCCGATCTGAGAAAACGCATGAAGTGTCCATGGTGTAAACAGCCCCATGGCCAAAGCAGCAACGGACAAAAAAAAAAAAAAAAAAAGGTCAGAAGTAAGCCTATGTCTAAACGGCGTGTCCAAGTTTGGTAGGGGCTACATTCTTGCAAGTAAATAATGCATGATTAGACAGACAAAATCATATTTTAGGCTAACTAGCCTAATGACTGCAGGCTGATAGTCATGTTTGTTTATTTATTTTTCTGGTGAAAGTGTCTTGCCTCAGGCTATAATGCAAATCGATTTTTCAACTTTGCAGATTCATCTATGGTAGCTTGATATTATAATGTTGACGATATGGCTATTACCTCCCACACAAGCATTGAATTGAATTAGAATTCTGTAAAACAGTAGCCAATAGGCTACTATAATGACGCTGGCTTGTAAATGTGAGCTACGCGATCTTTTGGCGCTTGAAAAAAATAAAACCCATGAAATTATATTCATTTGACATGCTGAAATATATGCCACTGTACCTGGGTTGAAGACATTTCACACGCAACGCAGGCAGTCTGCCCAAGACGTGAGAACTCCTTCTGCAGAGTTCGGGTAATGGCTTGTCAACAAATGCACGTGTTAACCATGTAACCATGACAGATTTTACGACAGTAGTAGAAGACAATACTGTTTCCCAACTGTAGGGGGAGCCCGAGAGCAAAAGTTACTTAGTGTTATTTTAAATGCTGATCAAAAGGCGGTTTGGGATGGAATGAAATTAATGACAGGTTTACAGGAAAGTAATAGAACTATGATATATTTAAATGGGCATACATCTAATGTGTGTTTAGCGAATGAACTTAACAAATTTTATTTAAGATTTGAAGTATGATTCTTGGCAAACTCGGGGAGGTACAAGATAATATCGTTAAGATATTAGTGGAGAAGATGAGTCAGAATACAGCTGTTCTCAATCAAGAAATACAGCAAAACCGAGAGTGTGTTAATTCTTTGAAGGAGGCTACAGAATTTATTTTTCAATAACTGAAGGATGTAAAGGCAGTCATCTCCAGTATGAAAACGATGGGTGAAGATCATCAGAAACGGATAACTGAACTGGAGGACAAGCTCAACGATACGGAGAGGTACCAAAGACGATGGAACTTCAGGCTGTATGGACTGGCTGAACAGGAAGGCGAGGATGTTAAAATACGGGTGGTTGAAATCTGCCGCTCTGTCATCCCAGAAAATGAGGAGGCCTGTCAACAGCACGTTGATGTCAGCCACAGGGTTGGCAGATTTGGAAGAACGCCAGAAGATCGTAATATTTGAAATCGAGGAAGTTGCGGTTTGGGGAAGACCTGACGACAAAAGATAAGGAGGCTCGTAACAAATTGTGGCCGCAAATCAATGCAGCGCGCAAAGAGGGGAAAAGAGCTTTTTATGTGGGAGCTAAAGCAATAATCGATGGAAAAGAAGTTCGAGTGTAGTGTGAGCAATAGCTGCTTGCTACGCTGTACGTGATTGTTAATCACCATCTCTGTTTGAGATATTCATATTTATGCTCTTTTTCGTTTTGTTTATGAGAGCGTTGGACTCTAAGGTAAATGACATTTATTATGTTTCACATTTCTTTGATAGATTTCTTTAAATGTACACACAGGACTATTGATTGACTTTATTTTTTTAGTTACGTTGTTCTACAGCGTTTGATGTTTTTCTTCACTGCTCGTTTTTCTGAATTGACTTTTGGCTACTGTCTAAAGAACTAGCACAAAAAGTTAAGGAAATTGATATAATACCTTCCATTCTTACTGACCATAAGATGATCCATGTTATGTTTGGTTTTGATAGTTTGGCTGAAAAAAGATCTGGGTTTAATTATTGGAAGTTAAATAACTCTCTCCTTGGAAATGAACAATTTCAAAAAGTTGTTAAAAATATTATAAATGAGTCTTATAGTAAGGCAAATGCTTCTAAAGTGTATGGGAAACATTGGGAATTTATGAAGTATTCAATAAGAAAGTTTGCTATCAGGTTTGGAAAAGAATTGGCCAGAGCCAGAAGGGTTAAGGAGGATTCCATCATTAAACATATTATTCTTATATATGAAATTCAAATACTAAACTCAAATAGATAAAAACATGTTAGTTAAATTACAGTTAAAATTGGATCAAATATTTGAGAATAAGGCAAAAGGAGCATTTGTGAGGACAAGGCGTAAATGGTTGGAAGAGGGAGAAAAGAAAATATTTTTTTAATCTCGAAAAGAGAAATACTGAATTGTCCTCTCTTAATAGACTTATGATTGATGCTAAAGTTTCAACGGACCTAAATGAGATCTCTCAGTTTGTAACAAATTTTTATAAAAAATTATACACAAAAGAAGTTATTGTAGGCGCAGGGACCTTTTTGGAATATATTAAAATTAATTCTACAGAAACAGATGAAAATTCAAAAAAAAATTATGATAGGGGAATACCATTGGATGAAATTCATAAAAATATTGCCAAATTGAAGATTAATAAATCACCGGGTAATGACGGTTTAACCACCGAATTTTATAAAACCTTTCAGGAAGATCTCTCTGTGTTCCTTTTACATGTTTTTCAGGAAATATTGGAAGCTGAGAAAATGCTGCCTACAATGAATCAGAGTTTAATAACCCTTATTCCAAAGTCGGGTAAAGATCCACTTAGTATTGAAAATTGGAGGCCCATATCTTTAATTAATAATGATACTAAACTGTTATCGACTATATTTGCAGAGCTGAAACTTTGTCTGGATAAAATTATTGATGACTGCCAGTCTGGCTTTATGCGTGGCAGATATATTGGAAATAATATTTGTCTAGTTTTGGACCTAAATGATTATAATTTCTTAATTCAGGATGAAAGTTATATATTATTCATTGATTATTATAAAGCCTTCGACTCTGTGGACCATGCATTCTTGATGGATACTCTTGTTTTTTTTGGCTTTGGTAATAATTTTATTAGAGCAATTCGTACAATGTATAGTGATTACAATACTTCTATTAAATTGCCTTTTGGAACAACTCCCAGATTTAACATTTCTAGAGGTGTAAAACAAGGGGACCCTGTAGCTCCTTTCTTATTTTTATTAGTTATGCAAGTGTTGTGCCTTCATGTTAAAAAGAACCCATTTCAAGGTATTTGTTTATTTGACAAAGAAATAAAATGTTCACAGCTTGCAGATGATACAACCATATTTTTGAGAAGTGACAAAGAAATAGATGCAGCACTTAGGTGTTTAGATATGTTTTCGTCAGTCTCTGGCTTAATTATAAATATTAATAAATGTGAATTGTTCCCTTTGAAAGACATACCTGATGGTGTGGTGGAATTGTGTGGAATAGCAGTTAAAAACCAAGTCTCTTATTTGGGGATCAAAATTTGTAAAAATCAAAAGGAAAGAATTGCCATAAATTATCCTCCATTAATTGATAAAGTGCAAAAGAAATTTAATATGTGGTTAATTAGAGATTCATCTTTGACTGGTAGAATATTGCTATCAAAGGCTGAAGGGTTGTCTAGATTATCTTATACAGCAATGGTTTTAGATGCTCAATTATTAGTTTAAGTCAATTATTAGTCAAGTTAATAAGAAAATGTACAATTTTATTTGGAAGAATAGGCCACCCACATTACTTAAATAGAGATATATTAGGCAATTTATTTCATCAAGGTGGTTTAAATGCCATTGACTTTGAAGTTTCTGATACTGTCTTTAAAATGAAATGGATTCAGAATTGTATCAAATCTAATAACAAATTGTGGTATTATATCCCAAATTTAGTTTTTAACCAAATTGGTGGTATTAAGTTTCTCCTCAATTGCAACTTTGATATTAATAAAGTCCCCATTAAGCTGTCTAACTTTCATAGGCAAGCTCTGTTATCCTGGTTGCTGGCGTACAAACACAATTTCTCTCCCCATAGATGTTTGATATGGAATAATAAAGATATTAAATATAGGAATAAAACACTTTTTTTGGAATATTGGTTTAGAAACAATATTTTATTGGTGACACAGCTGCTTCGCCATGATGGTCACTTGCTTTCATATGGAGAATTTCTGGATAAATTCAAACTTCCGATATCTGCAAAGGATTATGCAGTTGTTTTTGACGCAACACCTTCTGGTCTCCTTCAGTTGTTGCGCTCTGCTAATGCTGTTGATTTGAATATAACTATTGATTTCAACTTGAGGTTAGAGGGTATTAATATTGTTGATAAAAAATGCAACAATAATTTCCTTTGGCAGATTTGTTGTTCATTTAGAATTCCTCCAGCTAAAAGTTTCTGGAATTCACGCTTCCAGGACATTAAGTGGGAGGAGGTTTTTATGGTTTCCAGGAGATACTGTGTCATTAATAAGATTTGTAAGGTTTCATTTAAAATTATTCATTGTATTTATCCAGTTAATCAGGTCATAAAAAGATTTAAGAACAATATTGATTTGAAATGTCTATTTTGTAATTTAATTGACGAGACTATCTGTCATCTTTTTTTTTTTTTATTGTATTTGTACTAAATTGTTTTGGTGTGACTTAAAGATCTTTTTTATGGAGATTTCTGGAATTGACATTACTCTGGAGGATAAGAATATAATATTTTTTTACGATAAGCCTTTAGAAAAGAAAATTTGTTTTGTTCTTAATTTGTTTATTAGTTTAGGGAAATATCACATTCATAAATGTTGATGGGCAAAATATGCACCTAGTTTTATACAATTTAAATCCGAGCTTTGACAGTATCTTAAATCATTGGAGGGTGTGAGGAACACCAAGGCAAAAAAGACTATAGACTGTTGTAAAGCCTTAATGTTATCCTTTTTAAGGACCTTTGTATTATTTTGTAATTAGAGAAATGGATTTGATTTCAGTACCCCTGTATATATAGTTGTTCACATTTGTGTTATATTGCTTACTTTTTTTATTTACTTGTATTATTATTAATATCGGTATATTATACATTTTATATTTTTAATTTTCTTATTGGTTTTCTTACTGATATTATTGTTTTGTATTACTATTATTTTTTGTATTTAATTGTTGTATGTTCTGTTTCTGAATAAAGTCTCATGTGCAAAAGGCCCAGAGGGATCACTGTGGACACAGCTGCCATGAGACCTATGTAATGTCCTGACCTAGCCAGATGTTGCTTTAGGGAGTTTAAAATGGTCTTGACATGAGTGGGAGACAGTTCCTGTGTTGTGGCAATATTTCTATGTGAAAATTTGCGTCCTTAAGATCGACCGTGAAGAACCAATCGTGATGTTGTATTTGCAACAAGAACTTCTTGATAGTTAGCATCTTGATCTTGAGCGTTCTGACAGAATGGTTCAAGCCTCAAAGATCCCCCATTTCTTTTTTGGGCTCCCCTGCACCCATGATAGTCTAATAAGTTGACGTTGAGGGCAAAAAGACGCGCAAAGAATATGTTTTCTCCATTAACGAGTTAACGTCATGGACATCCTCAAGGAGGGCAGTTTAGCTGTAATCTGGCCACTGCACGAGTCACCACCTCGAGTAACCTCTCATTCGCATTATCATAATGAGAGAAGTTTTAATTTTTTGTATAAATTATGACTATTGATTCTATGTGGGGTTTTTTTGGTACTATTTGTCTTTTTAGTTATTCACTGTACAGCACTTTGGTCAGTTTTATGCTGTGTGTAAATGTGCTTTATAAATTAATTTAACTTACTTTACTTAAGTGCTCAGGGGCGGACCTCTCAAAGTCCATAATTTTTTAGATGGCTTTTTCAATATTTAATTCAGAATTAAATGTGGCCAAAGAACAGCCAGACAAAATATTAATACAAGCATCTGATTATTATATTTGAATTCCTCAGCAATAAATACAGCCAGATATCAATCAGACAAGCAAACAGACATTGCACAGTGTATGCCTGCCTTAACTGAGAGACTTAAACATGAACAGAACACAAAACGTGACAATAACATAGTGTGCCTTTAATCTTGACATAATTCCATATTTATTAAATAAATATTACTTTCACCTTCAAAAAAAAAAAAAAAAAAAAAAAAAAACACAATTATTCTATTTTGTATTTTTTACATTAACAATATAATTAATGTTCTATTTATACAAACCAAGCAAATTTCTTATCACGTTAGTGCCTATTAGTAATTTTTACATTTATTTCATCTAAATTTATTTTGATTTATTTTATTGGTGAACTAATGTTCCGCGTTTCTTTTTAATAGCAAACTTATTTTTGGATCATCATCAAAGTTCATCATCAGGAGATTTGGGAAAATTCACAGTGGGTCGCTCATAATTTGGGCCGGCAATACCACTAACTGCCATTGAGGCAGTTTCAAACAGGACACTAAAAGCGCAAATCTCTAGGTCATGTACACCCGAAATCCCTTTGCTTGTGCGTGCACAGCTCTTCATAGAGGTTAAAACTATTATAAATGTTATTATATGGTGTAAATATTATGCTAGGTTTCTAAATGTTCTTGTTTGAATTATCTGTCTGTTTTATAAAGTGAATGAGTGAACATTTTTGTGAGGCAATCAATCGTTTCTTCCAAATAAAAAAGTCATCAAGACAATATCAAGGTTTTTAGCTGGTGGTGTAATATGACATTTTATAGATGAGTCTGATATAGTCTGATATTTGTTTTAATTTTATTTCACTTTTTAATTTGAATGTGCAGATTTTTTCAGCTGTGCTTATCAATAAGATTGATTCTAAAATGTTTGCTTAGAAAGTTTAGTATGTTATTTGTCATTTATCTGAATGTTCTTGTTGAAACATGAGTAAAAGGGGATGGGAGGTCCTGTTGGGGCTGGTCTTGGGAAGTAAAATCCTGGGCTCAAAATGGGTCCCACTCTGGCTCTGATTGAAGGTGTCATGATGCTCACAGACACCAAGCTGATTGCTCACTAAAAATCCCCTCACTGGTCGAGTTTTCATGTCAGGTTAGATTTTGACAGGATATCTAGTGTATGTGGGTGAGTTGATGACTTACTTTTTAATTAGTCTTCCCATTAACACAATTATATGTATTTATTCAGTCTGATGTATGGATGTGGAATGGAGGCAGGATTTATCGCGTGAGCAGTGTAATAGCTCAGACATAGCGTGACAGAGGCATTGCCTCTTCTCATGTGACTTTGCCTCGTTCTTTCTCAATTACCCCCCAGCAAACCCATGTTATGTTTTAGAGCAGGGTTCCTAAAATCTGACCTTAGAAGGCAGAGTTCAGCTCCAATTCTGATCAAAGGCACATGAGCAAGCTAATCCAAGTCTTCAGAGTTACTCGGAGATTACAGGTAGGTGAGTTTGAGCTCAACTCTGCCAGGGTGGATTTGAGGAACTCTGCTTGAGAGGTTTTATTAAAACTCAATGAGGCCAGTGAGACGCTGCCTCCCACTGTAACTTTGTTTCTAACTGGCTGTTGGACAGTGTCACTTTAGAAAAATAAGTCATTTACACATTTCAGAGGCGACCATATCAATAAACGCTCATGTATTATCAAATTTGGACCGTTTTTGAACTTGACAAACATAAGTGAACATCATAAGTTATTTTTATGAGAGCAAATGAATTGAAGACTTACCCATCAATAAGTGCTGCCTTTGCTGTGTGCGTCTTTCCTGCCTTACTCTCATCTGGGTCGTACCATTGAGAGAGATTAAACCTGTCGTCTGGGATCTCAACTGCACAGTTCTCTCCATGAAGGAGGACTCGCCAAAAGTTTTCAAGTCCCTCGCCTAAAATAGATGAGAACATACAATATAAATACAATTTAGGCCAAAATCATAACATGAACAAATAGTAAAATAATAAATTGTAAACAATTACCTCCAGGAAAATGGCATCCAATGCCAACAACTGCGATTTCTACATCATCATCCATCATGATTCAAATGGCGTGTATGCAAAATACATTTGATTTTTCAATCTATAGACAGCAAAAACAAACACTGAGGCAGATAACTAAATATTCATCCATGGCATTTAATATCTTCTCCGTTTATGCTTTTGTTTCAGCAGAAAAAAATTAAATAAAGGAAAAAAAAAAAAAAAATCAGAATCATTTTTAGCCAGGGACCTCTGGTTGAGTTGACACAGAATGGACAATTATTACTAGTCAACCAGAAAAAAAATTCCTCCTGAAAATATGATAAAATATGGAATCTAATTTGAGCTTTGGCTATTGAATAAATAATGGTTAAAAAAAGCTTTTTAAATGTAGAAATAGAATTTAAAATATATATTGATAAGCTGAAGCTGTCTATAATTTTCTTTTGTTAAAATGTTTTTCAATTTGGCTCAGAGAACGAGAAAAAGATATTAAAAAAATTACATTAAAAAAAATGTACTTACCTGGATATTCATGTTGAACCTTGTCTTGTTGAAAATGCTTCCATGAGGCTGAATCTGCCCAATATTTATTTACTGTAGTTAAAGGAGGAGTAAACATAACAATTAGCTAATGATTGACTAGTACAACATTTCATTTAGCAGAAAATCATTATCTGTTGTTCAACCTTTTCACAAGATAAAACAGTTTCTTAAGAATAATCCTTTGACTGTCTCTTTTGTAAGATGTTGTTATTTACACTGGAATAGATAGCTGACTCAACTTTTTATCACATGTTTGATATTTAGATATAACCCAACTAAATTCAGCTTTGAATTTGCCAAGTTAGCAAAATGTATAAGTGATATCAAAGACTGAACAGTTTGTATTTTTCTTCTCAATCCTGACTAAACAGACACATTAGTTATTGGATCTAAAAACTCAGAACATTAGAAATTGGGTGTTACGTTTGATATCAATCTGAGATGCTTATCGCTGAACCAATTTTTTGTCATAATTGATGGATTTTACAACATTGACACTATGATTAACCTGAAGCAACACTGACTTGAGCTGAATAATGACACTATTGTCTGTATTGTACTGAATATGAATTTGCATCGATTATTATTTTCCTGTTCATTACTGTGAAACTACTTTGAAACAATCTGTTCATTATAAAGCATTATAGAAATAACGGTGACTTGACATGCTGTCGGTCTCTGATATTGAAAAACGTATTAATAAATTCATGACATTAGATTGGTGTGATGTGTTATTAGATGGATGTCCTGCAGTCTCAATAAGCTTCAAAATGCAGCAGCTAGATTGATTATTAAATCTAAGAAATATGATCATATCAGACCAATACTATTGTCTCTACACTAGCTACCAGTCAGGTTTTGTATTAAATTTCTGATAATTATCAAAGCTTTGAATGGTCTATTCCCCTCATTATTTATGTTGCCTTCTATTTTGCTAAAGTCCTTCACGTTCATTTTAGTTTACATCACGAAATAGTAATTGTGACTGAAATTATTATATATTTTTGTCTCTATATCAATAGAGCTGTTCGTGAATGTAAAAGGTCGGCAAAGTTTTAAAGATCAAAGTACATGATAAAGTTATTGTTTCCCAAAAGCTTTAAAATTTACCAGCACCTAGTTAAAAAAAAAATTACATCAAAGAAATCCCTTTCATCTAAGGCTATAAATGTCACAATCAGCTGCTGGGTCATTATTTAGTTCAACAAGATAACAAAATGATGTAATTCACTCTGATAAGCAGTTTAAATCAGTGCATTGTCTGAGTGCTATCAGTCGCTGCGCTGTAAAAATAAATAAATAATTATCACACCTTTTCACACATCTTTAATTAAATTAGCTTAAGTTCACACATGTTGTTCAGATAACAATATTTAGAATTTCTGTTTAATAAACTAATCTCTTTCTTTGTATCAGCTAAATTTTTTAGTTTAAATGAACTAAAAAATGTAAGGCAACCAGGTTAGGCTACTTTAAGTTAAACAAACAAATAATTTTGACAGTGTGATTGTGTATTTAATTATTTCTGTGCATTATGTTAATCTAATGACACATTCACAATAATACATTTTAATTAAAAAAAATACGTTTTCAAATGAAAATTTTTCTAAAGTATGTCTTCAGGTTCTGTTTTTGCTGGAGGAAAACAGTAGTGCGATGAGGGGTGAATGCAGTGAAAACTTTTAAAAAAAAATATTATTTAAACGGCATTTATGACAAAGAACTGTCATGATATCACGACAATATATTGATAAACACACACCTTGTCTTCTGACGCTGTGCCGCAGCGGACTGAGGAACACACTGAATAAGCTTATCACAATGAGGGGGTGGGTTGCTGATAGGAAAAGGGCATAGTGACCCTCTGAAGAAATAATTATATATATATATTATATATATAAAATGTAAAAATTTTCCTCAGGGAGACTACAATGCACTGCCTGATGTGATACTGTAGTAGACGGTTGCATAGTTATAATTTTATCCCTGATGTTATCAATCTTATAAGTGAAGAAGTTCATAAAGTCATTACTGCTGTGTTGCTTGGAAACTTCTGGGCTTGAAGCTTTATTTTTCGTTAGTTTAGCCACTATTTAAAATAAATACCTAGGATTATGTTTATTTTCTTCTAATAGGGTTGAAAAATAAGCAGCTCTAGCAGCTTTTAAGGCCTCTCTGTATGCAATTGAGCTCTCTTTCCATGAAATGTGAACTTCCAGTTACGCCCCATTTTTCTGGCTGCTCTCTTAAGGGTCCGAGTGTGCTCGTTGTACCACGGCGTTGGACTATTTTCTTTAATCTTCTTTAAGAGCAACAGAGCAACTGTGTCTAAAGTGCTGGAAAAGAGAGAGTTAAGTTTCTGTCACAATATCTAGTTCTTCTGAGCTATATGGGATGCTGAGATGATGAAACTGATCAGGAAGATTATTAATAAAGCAATCTTTAGTGGCAGAAGTGATAGGTCTAAGATATTTGTAACATGGAGTCGGCTTTGCAGCCTTGGCTAAATTAAGTTTACACGAGACTAGATAATGATCTGAGATGTCATCGCTCTGCTGCAGAATTTCAATGGCATCAACATCTATTCCATGTGATAATATTAGATCTAGAGTATGATTACGACAATGAGTAGGTCCTGACACGTGTTGACTAACTCCAGTAGAGTTCAGAATGTCTCTAAATGCCAATCCCAATGCATCTTTTTCGTTATCTACATGTAAATTAAAATCACCAACAATTATGACTTTATTTGAAACCAATACTAACTCTGATAGAAAGTCCGCAAATTCTTTGATAAAGTCTGTATGGTGCCCTGGTGGCCTGTATACAGTAGCCAGCACAAATCTAATATGTGGTTTATTATTTACACTAGATAGTGTTACATTAAGCACCAACACTTCAAAATAATTATATTTGAAACTAGACTTCTTAGTAATTTTGAAGATATTACTATAAATCATAGCAACACCTCCCCCTTTGCCTTTCAGACGAGGTTCATGTTTATGACCGTAATCTTGCAGGGTGGACTCATTTAAAGTAATGTAATCGTTTGGTTTTAGCCAGGTTTCTGTCAAACACAGCACATCTAGATTATAGTCTGTAATCATATCATTAACAACGAGTGCTTTTGAAGTAAGGGATCTAATATTCAGCAACCCGAGCTTTATCATTTGTTCATTCGTATTATATCTTTTTTTTTATTTGCTGAACATCAGTTCAATTTTTACCCTTAGATGGGTTTAGGAGTTTTTTGTATGTCCTAATTCGAGGAACAGACATAGTTTCTATATGATGATAGCTAGGTGAAAGAGGCTCTATGTGATGGGATTTATCTGACCTTGGTGACGCGAGGCCGCTAGCAAACGGTCGGTTTAGCCAGTCTGTCTGCTTCCTGACCTGAGCCCCAGATTGTCATGTTTGAGCTCTGAGACTATGTGCCATATTACTTGAGAGAAGAGAAGCACCATCCCAGGACGGATGAATACCATCTCTTTTCAACAGGTCAGGTCTGCCCCAAAAACTTTTGCAATTGTTTATGAATTCTATATTATTTTGCGGACACCACCGAGACAGCCAGCCATTGAGTAAGGACAATCTACTAACTATCTGTCACGGTTCATGAATCGGCTGTCTCATGCTGATGTGTCTGTGTGAATGTAATTGTGTGGGTGTGGTTACTCGTTGTGTCGATTAGTGTCGCCAGCTGTCTTCAATCCCAGTTCCCTTTATATGCCCAGTAATTTTCCCTCTCATGTTGTCAGATCGTTGTGGTTGTTCCTCGGTGTGTGTCCTGTTCCTGTGCCTCGTCTGAAAAGTTCTTCGTCTGGATTTTCGTCAGTTCTTCGTGTCGTCTGATGTCCCACGGTTCCTGGTTGTTTCACTCGAGCACGCTGTTCACCGCACCACCACCGGATCGCCATCTCGTCCCTGCTTCATCTCCACCTGAGTGTTTGTCCCCGACCTGTGTCTTCATCTGACCGCTTTCAAATAAACTGAGATTTTTACTTGCATTTGCATCTTCCCGTTATTTCTTCACAGAACGATCTGACCACATCATGGATGCAGCAAGCACGTCCCAGATCAACGATTTCATCGCCCACAGTATCTCACGTATGGACCAACAAGAGGAAAGCATCTCGGGCACAGGTCGTGCGGTGCAAGCACTCGTGAAGCAGGTGTCTGAGCTCACCCAACAGGTACAACTTCTACGGACTCCCACTGCGCCCCCCACGCCGCCCGTTCCCCCACCACCAGCACCTGCTGCAGCTGATCGCCCAGAGCCACGCCTACCCACACCTGAGGGTTATTCCGGCGAGCCAGAGTTTTGCAGAGCGTTCCTCACGAGATGTTCCATGCATTTCGCTCTACAGCCACGCACTTTCCAGAGTGAACAGGCGAAGGTGGCATTTGTTTTGACCCTGCTGTCAGGGAGAGCAGCGCTTTGGGGAACGGCGGTGTGGGAGAACGGAGACAACTGCTGCACCTCGTTCCAGGCACTCTCCGAAGAAATGAAGAGGGTATTCGATCGTGCTGTGGCGGGTAAGGAGGCGGCCAGATTACTCGCCGAACTGAGACAGGGAGAAGGCTCGGTGGCGGACTTTTCCATCCGGTTCCGCACCCTGGCCGCAGAGTGCAGTTGGAACGAGGAGGCGCAGTGGGATATGTTCCTGCATGGGCTGGCTGACCGCGTTCAAAGAGAAATTTATGCTTTGGATTTACCCGAGACGCTAAATGGATTGGTGGAACTTGCTTTGAGAGTAGACGCTCGACTGAATCGTGTGACCAGATTGACGCGTACCAGCCATCCACAGCCCAGCACGGAGGATTTCCAGCCCAGTGGCACGAGCGCGGTCAGCCCCGCATTCGATCATGAGCCCATGCAGGTGGGGAGAGCTCGGCTTTCCCGGGAGGAGAGGGAAAGGCGGAGATCCCAAGGACTCTGTCTGTACTGTGGCCGGGCGGGCCATTTCATCCATGCCTGCCCGGTAAAAGGGGTAGCCCGGTAGTAAGTATGAGGCTACTATCGGGTGGGATCTCCGCCGAGAAGACCTCATCACCATCATCGACCCTCCTCCCGGTAAGACTGAGATGGCGAACGTCGTCGCACTGCACCAACGCATTACTGGATTCGGGAGCAGAGGGTAATTTCATGGACTTCAAACTTGCACTTAAGCTTCAAATCCCCATCACTCCTCTCTCACACCAGATTACTGTCAACGCACTCAATGGTCAAGAACTCCCCCGGATTACTCATTCCACTGAAAGTATCACCCTCATCACTTCTGGCAATCACACGGAACTCATTTCATTCCTCCTCATGGACTCACCACTTGCACCAGTGGTTTTGGGACACCCGTGGCTTTCCAGACACAACCCCCGTGTCGACTGGTGCACTAACACTGTTTCCACATGGAGTAACCACTGTCATGAGTCCTGTTTAGTGTCTGCCTGTCCTTCTGTGTCTGGTTCTGTGTTTCAGAGTGAGGCGGCGGATTTGTCTAACGTGCCCGCAGAGTACCTCGACCTGAAGGAGGTGTTCAGTAAGTCTCATGCTGCTTCTCTTCCTCCGCATCGTTCCTATGACTGTGCAATAGATCTACTGCCAGGTAAATCTCCGCCTAAGGGCAAACTTTACTCTCTTTCTGTTCCCGAGAGGGAGGCCATGGAGAAATATATTTCTGATTCTCTAGCCTCTGGGTTCATCCAACCTTCCTCTTCTCCTGCGGGGGCGGGGTTCTTTTTCGTTGGAAAGAAGGATGGTTCTCTGCGACCTTGCATTGATTACCGAGAGCTGAACAACATCACGGTAAAGAATTCTTATCCTTTGCCGTTGATGTCTTCAGCTTTCGAGAGGTTGCAGGGAGCATCTATTTTCACGAAACTGGACTTACGTAATGCATATCATTTGGTTCGCATCAGGAAGGGGGATGAATGGAAAACCGCTTTTAATACCCCTAGAGGACACTTTGAATATTTGGTTATGCCCTTCGGGCTTTCCAACAGTCCAGCGGTTTTCCAGGCACTCGTTAATGACGTGTTGAGAGACATGGTAGATCAGTTCATATATGTTTACCTGGATGACATATTGATTTTTTCTTCGTCTCTCCAGGAACACGTTCAACACGTCAGACGAGTGCTCCAGAGGTTGTTAGAGAATGGGCTTTTTGTCAAGGCGGAGAAATGCGCGTTTCATGCACAGTCTGTTCCTTTCCTAGGGTACATCATCTCTTCTGAGGGAGTGCGCATGGATCCTGACAAGGTTAAGGCTGTGGTAGATTGGCCAAGTCCAGATTCCCGTAAGGCCCTACAGCGGTTTCTGGGGTTCGCCAATTTTTACCGGCGTTTCATTCGCAATTTCAGCCAACTAGTCGCACCTCTGACTGCCTTGACCTCCCCCCGAACGACGTTCAGGTGGTCGAACACTGCCGAGGCAGTGTTCAACAACCTCAAGAGTCGCTTCGTTTCGGCTCCCATTCTTGTCACCCCTGATCCCACACGTCAGTTTGTGGTGGAGGTCGACGCGTCAGAGGTGGGAGTAGGAGCAGTGCTTTCACAACGCGCTTCCTCAGACGACAAGATGCATCCCTGCGCGTTTTTCTCTCATCGACTATCGCCTGCCGAACGTAATTATGACATTGGTAACAGAGAGTTGTTGGCAGTCAAGTTAGCGTTGGAGGAGTGGCGTCATTGGTTAGAGGGTTCGGGGGTACCCTTTATCGTCTGGACCGATCATAAGAATCTTGAGTACATCAGATTGGCTAAAAGACTCAACTCCAGGCAGGCTCGGTGGGCTCTTTTTTTCGGACGTTTTGATTTTGTTTTCTCGTACCGCCCGGGTTCTAAAAACATCAAACCCGATTCTTTATCTCGTATTTTTGATCCATCCGAACGCCCGGTGACTCCCGAGTGTATTTTACCTGAGAAGGTTGTCATCTCCACTCTAGTATGGGAGGTCGAATCGAGGGTCAAGACAGCCCTAGAAGGGGTAACGCCTCCGCCTGGTTGCCCACCGGGTAGTTTGTTTGTTCCGGAGGGGTTACGGTCCGACGTTATTCGATGGGGTCATTGCTCCAACGTGGCTTGTCATCCAGGAGTGACGCGAACCAGTTTTTTAGTTAAACAACGATTCTGGTGGCCATTAATGGCTCGCGACATTCACGATTTTGTGTTGGCTTGCTCAGTTTGTGCCACTGGTAAGACATCTAACCAGCCCCCAGATGGGTTACTTCGACCGCTGTCTGTCCCTTCGAGACCCTGGTCCCACATCGCTCTAGATTTTGTCACCGCCCTCCCACCCTCCAGAGGCATGACGGTTGTTTTAACCGTAGTGGACCGGTTCTCGAAGGCGGCACATTTCATCCCCTTGCCCAAATTACCTTCAGCCAAGGAGACAGCGGTCACAGTCATAGATCACGTCTTTCGGTTACATGGCCTCCCGATGGACGTGGTCTCTGACAGAGGTTCCCAATTCGTGTCCAAATTTTGGCGAGAATTTTGTAAGTTACTGGGGGCCACGGTCAGTCTGTCCTCGGGCTATCACCCCCAGAGCAATGGCCAGTCTGAGCGAGCCAATCAGGACCTCGAGAGAATGTTGCGATGTTTGGTTGCCAAGAATCCTTCGTCCTGGAGCCAACAGCTTTCTATGGTGGAGTACGCCCACAATTCGTTACCAGTGTCATCCACGGGCCTCTCGCCATTTGAGTGTAGTTTAGGTTACCAGCCACCAATTTTTCCTAGTCTGGAATCCGAAGTCGCGGTCCCCTCCGTTCACGCATTCGTCCAGAGGTGTCGCCGTACTTGGACTAGAGCCCGTGAGACTCTACTCCAAGCAGGGCGGCGCATGAAGGCCAAGGCCGACCGCCACCGGTCAAAGCCTCCCGTTTACGTCGTGGGTCAAAAAGTGTGGCTTTCTACCAAGAATATTCCGCTCCGCTCCGTGTCTAACAAGTTAGCTCCCAAATTCATTGGCCCGTTTCCTGTCACCAAAATTATTAGTCCGGTGACAGTCCGACTCAAACTTCCTCCTGCGTACAGGAGAATTCACTCCGCCTTCCATGTGTCTAAAATCAAGCCCGTGTTTTATTCTCACATTAATCCGCCTGCCCCGGTTCCCCCCCCGCCGCGACTCGTAGATGGGGAACCCACCTATTTGGTACATCGCATTCTGGACTCGAGATGGAGGGGACGCGGATTTCAGTACTTGGTGGACTGGGAGGGTTACGGTCCGGAGGAGAGAAGTTGGGTACCTGATAGAGACATTCTGGATCACTCCCTTATCGATGATTACAATCGACAGGTAAGGTTGTCTGGGAACGCCAGGAGGCGTTCCTAGGGAGAGGGGTACTGTCACGGTTCATGAATCGGCTGTCTCATGCTGATGTGTCTGTGTGAATGTAATTGTGTGGGTGTGGTTACTCGTTGTGTCGATTAGTGTCGCCAGCTGTCTTCAATCCCAGTTCCCTTTATATGCCCAGTAATTTTCCCTCTCATGTTGTCAGATCGTTGTGGTTGTTCCTCGGTGTGTGTCCTGTTCCTGTGCCTCGTCTGAAAAGTTCTTCGTCTGGATTTTCGTCAGTTCTTCGTGTCGTCTGATGTCCCACGGTTCCTGGTTGTTTCACTCGAGCACGCTGTTCACCGCACCACCACCGGATCGCCATCTCGTCCCTGCTTCATCTCCACCTGAGTGTTTGTCCCCGACCTGTGTCTTCATCTGACCGCTTTCAAATACTGAGATTTTTACTTGCATTTGCATCTTCCCGTTATTTCTTCACACTATCTCATCACTCCTGCGAACAGGAAGGGGGCCAGAGCAAATTACAGTGCCTGACATCGTACTTGCAAGTTCACACACCTCTTTAACCCTCTGGGGACCAAGCTGTTTTTGGGGTCCTTGAGATGTTCTGACATGCCTTGACATTTGTGCTTTTTTCAGTTATTTATAAACATGTTAATGGCAAAGGTGTAAATTCACTCTATATAGCACAAACAGGGCTACCATAATATGCGAGCAACGTGTATGTAGATGTTTGTATTTTTAAGAGAATAATGTTTATGCGTGGTTATTGGAAAAAATTGAAATGAAAGTTGCTGAATTAAGACCACAAAACACATATTAAATATGTGTCCACAAGACTTTTGTGTCCACTAATGGATGTTGTCCCTTTGAGTTCTAGCTTCAAAATGATGTGAAAATAGTCTTGCTTTATCGTTCACAAAAAAAATACATTGATTTAAATGGTGTAAAACAGGTTTTGCTTGGAAAGCCAATATGCGAGGGGGAGGAGCAGTTTACACCTTAGATTACAATGTCCCACCCACTCTGCATAATGACTCTGCCTAATGAGCCATTCATTCAGGTGTGACACTGACTGAGCCACAATGCAAAGACAAAAGATGTATTTAGAAGAAGACTTATATTGACCATTTAAGATTTCGCTTACATCTCTCTTGTAAATATGTTTTGCTATTTTATTAAAAAGGTTACAATTACAACAATAATTACAATTTCAACAATATTTCAAGTGTACTCTTTCTTTGTAAAAAAAAAAAAAAAAAAGATTATAGGCCTACATTTTATCATATGTATTCATTAGTTTGAATATAGCCAACATTGGAACATCTAACATCTTAGTCTATGACTTTATTTTTGACAAAAATAGTTTTTTTTTTGCAGTTTAATACGTTGCTTATACAAATACATTTTATTTCAACATATTCCAGTCGATTTTTACTCATCTCAGTAGGCTATAGCAAAGCAGTTTATTCTTTCACACACAGACGCGCGATTCATATTTAGGCTAAACAGTCTTTACAAATATGTCCCCTTCATTCATCTCACAGAAAGGCGAGTCATATTATAGAAATGCGATTCATCTTTTTGCGGTTTACATAGGCCTACACTAACGTTATTCCATAACGTTATTCCACACGTGAGAAAAGAAAACAGCCTACCTCACTCCTCAGCGGAATCTGCTCCTCATTTCAGGAGATATTGCTCCTCATCAGCACTGTTCTGAGGAATCTTTTCTCCATAAGGTAGGCTATAATGTCTCACTCGCGAGGAGTCGCGACGCGCTTTGTTTACAGCTGATGTGGATGTTTCACAGCTCTGAAATAGTTCTCAGAATTTGCGTTTGAATAGCACGCGCTCTCCGGGGAGTGGTCACATTACTGTGAATTAGCTCGTAATGAGCTCGACAGGAGTCGCTCTCTTTTTATACAGATTACAGAAGCTGAGAATATTTGTTTTTTATATAAATGACTTCATTTAAAAGATGCGATCTCAAGCTTTATGCCCGTGGGTCTGTTTGCCTGTTTGACTGAATTTTCGCGGAGTTATAGATCATTTTCGAACGCGTTTCAAATGGGAGTTTACTGACAGAGAGAAGGCAGAAATCGCATCATGTTAATTTTTCTTTATTTGTCAAAAAGCAAAACACTTTATTTTTATTGTGAGTATACAGAAAAAAAATAGAAACTGAACAGGATCGATTGATGTATTACACGAAAATGAAAGATCAAAATTAACAGAGCATTTAGTGTTTATTTTCATTGCTAAAAAAAAAAAACGAGCAAAACGCGCGGGCGCGTTTGTGGTCCCCAGAGGGTTAACCCCCTGGGGTCGGCGGTACCGCCGGCGATACCAGCTCGCGTTTTTCCTTATCAGTGCAAAAGAGACTCTAAATACTCTGTTGACTTTGATCTTCCATACACGTTTCATACATCGATCGATCCTGTTAAGTGTGTATTTTTTTGTGTATACTCACAATAAAAACGAAGTGTTGTGCTTTTTGCCAAATAAAGAAAAATAAACATGATGCGAGTTCTGCTTTCTCTCTGTCAGTGAATTCCATTCTGAAACGCATCCGAAAATGAACTGTAACTCAGCTAAATGCTCAGTCAAACAGGCATACAGACACACAGGTATGAATTCTCTTCTTTTAAATTAATTTGAATTTTTATAAAAACAAATATTCTCAGTTTATGTAATATGTGTGAAAAGAGAGAGATGTCAGTCGTTCTCATCTCAGCTCATTATGTTTTAATGTGACCCCGCCCACAGAGAGCGCGCGCTATTCAAACGCAAATAATCCGAGGCGATCCTGCAATCTTGTGAAACGCCCACACACACCGCGAGTTCACTTTCAGACTCATGTACTTTACGACACTGTGAGGAATAATACTATCTTAATAAAAATCCTGGAAAATTTACCTCAGAAGTGCTGGAAGTTTCATTTCGAGGAGCAACGGATCCAGCTGAGGAATAGGTCAGTTATATTTGCTTTATTCTAATCGCAATAGTGTCTGTACATGCAAAAAGACTGTTTAAATATGAATCGCGTTTCTGTGTGTGAATGAATGAACAGCTTTTACCAAACTCTATTGCTATACTGAGATGAGGAAAAATTGGATAGATTATAAAGTTTTTACTGTAAAATAGCCTACTGCCACACATCAAATAAGCTTATAATGTTGCCAATTTCTGCTCATGTTAAATATATATATATATTAGGGGTGTAATGATTCATCAACTACATCGATGTCTCGGTTTATATTCCTATGATCCAACTACATCGATCTGTGCTCGGCAAGTTGGCTTTCCGGACGACATATATCGATCTAACATCGTTTTGAAAGGTAATGAATCGATTGTATCGATACTAGGAAATAACGCATTGGATTTAAGCACGTCAGACTTTATATGGATGTTTTTTTCTTAGCACTTTTAATGATAAAGGCGTTAAATGTTACTCGATTCATCGCCATGCGTGACGCGCCAGCAGCAGCGCAAAGACAACAAGCAGCGCAAAGTCTCTCACCTCAGGAAAACTGAGAAAAACGGGCTTTCCTGTCCTCTCAGCTGCTATACTGCAGTAGCGCGCACTCTTCAATTGCACACGCAAATGCGGCGGAGCGCGCTGTAGGCCTATATCGCTTCACTATATATAAAGCACAAAATAAACTACAAGCATGCAACGTCGTTATGTTTTAAATTAGAAAAAAAAAAACGTGTTGTCCAGATTCAGTATCTGCAGTCAGATGATGTTGTCAGGCCATATGTCCGTGTCATTATTCTACCATTATTTTCATAACTTGTAACGAAATAAAGTCTCTCACCTCAGAAAAACGAAATTTCATGTCTGATTCTGTGCTCGTAGCGTGCACTCTTTAATTGCACGCGCAAATGCGCCGGCGCGCGCTGTATCACTTCACTAAAGCGCAAAAGAAATACGAGCATGCAACGTCGTAAATTAGTAAGTTACGAAATAAAAGTAAAATACCAATAAGTTACGTTATTGGTACGTCATGTGTGTTGCTATTTATCAGGAGCAGTTTCCATGTTTCTTTACCAGTTCAATAATCAAGGTAATAATCGACAATTATGATTTTTGTCATAATCGTGCAGCCCTACGTTATTCAAATAAAATGTGAATGCATTTGACATTAATTGTTGTTTACTTGTTTGTTTATATCCATAATTAATTGATACCTGATTCCCTTACAAGAATTTTTGGCTAAAAAGTCACTGAATCGATTTCAAGACACTGAATCGTTTCGGATCGTATCATTTTAAATGAACCAATATCGTCCTTGAATCATATCGACAACCACGAATCGCGATACGAATCGAATCTTTGTTAAAATGAATCGTTACACCCCTAATATATATTATGTTTTGTCAAAAATAAAGTAATCAACTAAGATGTTATTATAGTGTTCCAATGTAGGCAATATTCAAACTAATGAATCCTTAACTTTGAAATACGTATAATAAAATGTATACTTTAGTTTTTACAAAGAAAGATTACACTGGAAATATTGTTAAAATTTTAATTGTTGTTGTAATTTATTGTATAACCTTTTTAATAAAATAGCAAAAAAATATATATACAAGGATAGATGTAAACAAAATCTTAAAAGGTCAATATAAACCTCTTTAAATTATTTTTATTGTGTTTTATTAGTGACACATTTGGGTAGAGAATATATTCAAAAACTTTCTGAAAAAACAGTATGGGAACAATTAACTGCACTATTACTAGAAATGTTTACCTTGGATATTATACAATTTGCAAGCACAATTTGTGGAAAAAAAAACAACAACTGTGAACCAATTTTGTATATATATATATATATATCTATAGTCCTTGCATTCTTTCCTGTGGCTCAGTGACACACCTGAATGAATGGCTCATTATATATGCGAGCCATTGTCTCCTCAGGTGTGAACCACTCAATATGCATGATGGTGTTGGATCGTTGACGCCCCTGCGCATATTGCCTTTCCAAACAAAAAGTGTCTTACAAAATTTAAATCAATGTATTGTTTTATGTGAATGATTTTCAGATCTAGGTGACAAAATGCATTATTCAGAAGTCTTGTGGACACATATTTAGTATGTGTTTTGTGGTCTTATTTCAGAAACTTTCATTTTTAGTTTTTTCAATAACCATGCATAAACATTATTTTCTCAAAAATACAAACATGTACATACATGTTGCTCACATATTATGGTAGCCATGTTTGTGCTAAATAGAGTGTAATTACACCTTTGCCATTAATATGTTTATAAGCAACTGAAAAAAGCACAAATGTCAGGGCATGTCAAAACATCTCAAGGACCCCAAAACACCTTAGACCCCTGAGGGTTAACCCTCTGAGGTCTGAGCTGTTTTCTGGGCCCTGGAGGTGTTCTGACATGCTCTGACATTTCTGGTTATTTCTGTTACTTGTGACATTTTCATGGATAAAGTCTGATTACACTGTATTCAGCACAAACTCTGCTACAATAATATATCAACAGCATGTATGTAAAAGTTTGTAGTTTTGAGATAATGACATTTATGCGTGGTTTGTGAAAATACAAAAAAAAATTCTCACTGAAATAAGGCCATGAAACCCATACTGATTATTTCTTCACAAGACTTTTGAAAATTGTATCACGTAGCCTAGAATATTTGCTCCAAAACAATGTGAAAATCACCCTGACTGCTCATTCAGAGAAGACAATATATTGATTAAAAAATTTTACGACGTGTTTTGTGTTAGAAAGCCTTATGCGGCAGCTCATTAATATGTAAGCTTTTCTCACCTGAGAAAGACAAAGAACCTCCCCAACGGCCCTATTAGGAGCTATCCTAATATAGCTCCTAATAGCCCTGTCATTCTGAGCAACCTTGCACAATACTGTAAATGAGGAGATTTAAAAAAGAATGGCTTTTAAATTGTTTGGATTTATTTACAACACAACATAACCCAAAGATACACAACAAATGCCAAAAAAAACACTTCAAAGACAGACCTTTGTGCCATTCCTAAAAACATTGTAGGCTACATACCTTTAATTTCCAAGGTGTTTGATTTTCACTTTACCATGTTCATGTTCCAGAGACTCATGTGAATGTTGAAGTCGGCAGGACTCAGTGGCATCTGGGCCCTGAAAAAAGTGAACATACTGATATCAAGAGAAAGGCCTGCACGATTTTGGAAATAAATATTAGATTTTTCTGGTTAAAATTGCTTTTTAAAGTTCACAAAATACACACACACACACACACACACACACACACACACAAATGTTTCCAACAATATATAATATAATGAACACAAGGTTTGTTGTGCCTTGTAGGCATAAGCTATGCGCAGTGCTGGGTAAAATAATAATAACAATAGATAGCAGTATAAATCTTCCAAAATATTTCAGTAACAACCAAGCTAGAGAAAAATATATTGATTATCATGTTACTTCAAATGTTTCCATTCGTTATGATGATATGAAATGAGATAATAGTAAAAACATGAAGCCGTTTGGTGCGTTTTGCTTTTCAAATGTTCAAATGATACATTCAAACGCGATCGCGCTGCAAAATCTGATACATTCAAACGCGATCGCGCTCAAATATAAAACATTATGGTTACCATACATATCTACGTTTGACCAGATATCCACAAACACAGTAGGCTTAACAGTAAACACGGGTCTAAATATTATAATATTCCCCATATATCTAGCAACAGTTCAACTGCAATGTGACATTTATGCAACAATAACAAACTAATATGTAAAAATTTCTTACCTTAAATCTTTATTGTCTTCAAATCGCGTTCTTCTTCTTCTGAGGTAGCCTAAATCCAATGTAAGCTCTGGCGCGTCTTTCAAGGTCGTTTACAGGTCTGCGTTTCTCCGCATGGATCATTTGCATGTCAATCGCTCGTGCGCTCGTAGGCGTGTTCAAATTAAATTTAATGAGGAACTGTACATGCCGCTGCTTTCGTATGGATTACTTAAAAATAGAATATTTGTTTTTTATATTATTTACATACTTTAAAAATAGAGATTCCAAGCGTTGTATAGACATGCGTTTCAAGTCTGTGTGACAAACATTCGCTGAGTTACAGGTCATTTTCTGTCGCGTTTCAGAATGAGTTTCACATTGAGAGAGACGGCAGAACGCGCATCATGTTTATTTTCTTTGTTTTACGGAAAACACAACATTTTGTTTTTATTATGAGTGTACACAAATAAAAGACGAGATTTAACAGCTTTGAATGATGTACAACACAAGTATGTAAAATCAAAATCAACAGGGTATTTTGCACTGATAAAAAAAAAAACGAGTAGATCACGCCGGCGTGATTGCCGACCTCAGGGGGTTAATATTAATTTTTGTGATCTCTGACTGGCGGAGTCAAACATCATTAGTGCCGACGTGAATAATAATCTTAGAGAATTTACAATTAGCATTAGCCAGCACTTTTAAATTTGCTTTGATGTCAGGCGCTCTGGCTCCCGGCAAACGTGACTATGGTGGCTGGTGTCTCTATTTTCACGTTCCGTGTAATAGAATCGCCGATAACTAGGGCACAATCAACAGGATTCACAGTGGGTGTTTCACTGAGGAGGGAGAACCTGTTTGAAGTTGTAATCGGAACGGAAGAGCGGTGTTTTGTCCCGCGACTACAGCGTCTCACCGTCACCCAATTGCCCTGCTGCATGGATTAATTAAACTTGATAAAGTTGACGCAGTGACGCAATGACTTTTCCAATTGACGATTGGCTCTTTTATTTAGAAGATGGGACTTATTCCGCCACACAGCACTTTCACTAATTTTTATAATAATATTATGAAAATTAACGTCTTATTGTATTTAAAGACTTGGCTCAGAGAGCACAGAGATGATAGCACATAAGTAATGGTAACGTCAGCGGCCATGACACTGAACGAGCAATCAATCGTTATTATAGTTCAAAAGGGCAAACAGTCGAAGTTATAATGCGAGTTGACTCAAGTCGAGATGCAAAAAAAAATAAAACTGCAAAGTCACATTTGTCATCCATCACCGTCACATTAAGTGGTCTTTTGCAGCTGTAATAATGAGGGGATTAAGCAAGCTCTTGGCAAGAGTTTTATTTTTGCAACTTGTTTATTGACTTGTTATTAACAACATGCTGTGGAATATGAGACAATCAGGTCCAGTCAGGTCTGTTTCTCCCTGCACTGCAGATGTTGCCCTGGAGGTGTCCTGGTCTGCTGGCACCACCCTGGATGCTTCCTAGCCTGCCTCCACGGCCCACCATCCCTCTACAACCCTCTTGGACTTTCTTATGTCCACTTTTATTTTTTTGTTGGGTGTCGGGAGCCCAACAAATAGTTTAGTTTTGGTTTTGTTTCATGTCCCATTACAAGTTTCCTAGTTTGCCATGTGCTCCCCTATGTCATGTGATTCCCTTGTCCTCATCTGATCATGTCATGTACTTATAAGACTCATGCGTTATGTTGTCATTGGTTTATTGTCTTGAATATGTCCACAGGTGCATCTTGTTTAGTCACTAGTCCTTGTGTATTTAAGCCCTCATATTTGCCAAGCGTCTTGCCTAGCATTGTCCGTGTAACCCGTTGGTGAGTTTCTTTTTCATGTTTAAGTTAAGGTTTTTACCAAGTCAAGCCAAGTCTTTGTTTATTTTGTATTTTGTTCATGTTTAGAGTTAATAAACTGCACATGGGTTCTTCTGCAACTCGCCACAGTGGACTACTTACACCAATAGACTAAACACATGATTTGCATGTGCATGCCATCACAGTTTTCACAGATTCACGTTTTTGTAGTTTACACTGAGACAATAACGGTATAATTTTTAAAAACTTGCATTTTGAAACCAGTTTTCAAAAGTTTGTGTTTTCTGGCCACTATAACGCCGTTGTAGTGTAAATGAATGGCTAAAATGCATAAAAAGTCTTCCATTTTTATTTGAAAATGGTGTGTAAACAGCCCCTAAAAAAGCAGACAATTAAACAGTTTAGCATCATTGTATAAAAATAGCTGAAATCAGAATTCAATGGCTAATCAGAACTAGGTATACAGAGAGCTATGTATTAAATAAAAATCATGAATATAATGTAAATGTAAATAAAAGAGATGACTTTCAACATTACATTTCTTTATTTCTCAGATATTTGCTTTGGGTAACAAGGTTGCTGCATTTTTACCCACACATATATTCTATTACAGTCACATCCAATTCCCAATCACAACAGTACTTCACTGTTTATTACTTATTATTAAATACAAGTTACTCCTTTCATTGTAGTTTTACTGATAAATGATCATATCGACATCTCATTTTGTGCTACTGATTCAGCATTTGTTTTGTAAAATATTATGATATTAGTTTTTTACTGCAGAACATCTCAGTTGATACATAAAGTACAAGCACTGAATAATCCATTAACATATCTTTACAATTGTTATTGTAGACAGTATTTTAAACATCATTCAGCATTCAAACCATAATGTATTTTGAAATTACTATAAATCTTACTATTGTTTGGATCGATTCATTAACATCAACTATTCATTAATTATTCATTAACTAACATCACTCTTCACGTCGTCAAACTGGTACCGTGGGTAGGGACTTGGTTTAGTCTCAAAACCTTTGTAGAACGCTTCCCAGTCCACTTTTATCCCAAGCTCAAACAGTTTGGAAACAACAGCAAGCATGGTCTCGTGATCTTTATCAGGCTGCACTGAGGGAATGACAGTGAAGTCATTTCCCAGAGTCTCAGTGATGTACCTTTGCAAAGATCTTCTTGGACCAATTTCAACAAATATCACACTCCTTTTGTTTTTAACTGCAGACTTTACAGCTTGTTCGAATTCAACTGGCTCTCTGATATTCTTTGCCCAATATTCACCAGTAAGAAAATCTGAGGAACACAAACTAACACCTGTCACTGTTGAGAATAATTCTGTCTCCAAATTATGTGCCTGCAATGAGCCTACACTCTGTTCCACTTTGGATAAAATAGGATCCATCTTGTGACTGTGGTATGCTGCAGGTACATCTAAAATGCGAAGGAACAAATCTTTTCCACTGGCTGAGTTACTGAAATTATGTTGCAGCCTGTCAATGTCATCTGCATCTCCTGAGAGGGTGCAGGACAGAGGACTGTTATAAGCAGCTAGACAAACCTTTCCTGAATAAGATTGAAGAATTTTCAAGACTTCAGAAACAGCCATATTACTGACTACCAGCATCTTCCCTCCTGTCACAGTGCTTTGTAGAGAACTGCGGTAGTGGATGACTTTCACTGCATCTTCAAGTGACAGCAAACCAGAACAATGAGCTGCAGCGACTTCTCCAATAGAGTGCCCCAAAACAGCATCAGGACTGATGCCCCAGTGTTTCAGGAGTTTGACAACAGCAACCTGAATAGCAAACAGAAGAGGCTGGACAATCTTAGGATCAGACGGGTCTGTACTTTTCTCAGATTCACTTTCCAGCATCTCCATCAGATTCAATTTTCTATAGCTTTGCAACAGAGTTTCAATCTTCACAATTTCCTCTCTGAAAATTGGCTCTTGTTTTAGGAGCTGCTTGCACATACCCTGATATGTAACACCATTGCCACAAAACACAAAAACTACTTTGGAGTCTGTCTTTGACGGTACAAGCTTTTTCTCCATAGCAGCAGTAAGTTTTCCCTTGCAGATCTGCCAATGATGATGTTTAAAATACTTTCTTTCTTTCTTTCTTTATTCGTTTATTTCAGGCAATGGCACAGAAAAGTACAAGGTAGACAAAATATAGTTAAGTCATATAGTGCAAAAACAGAATATACAGTATTTAAATATGACGATCGAATTCTGCCTGAAAGGGAGTGGGAAGAAGACAACTTATTTAATCCCACCCCAGTTCCCCATTTAGTGATTAATACATTGAGCTTCATTGTTACTTTGCTCACGGATTATTTACAAATGTTATATCATGGTGGCGTTACCACAAGTAACAAGTAATTATTATAACAACAGTTTATACCAACAATGTAAGAAGAATAAACAATGCCAACAATGGTAATGGACAATATACCAACGATGGTAAGGAAACATTGAGCACATGTTAACACTATGAGACAGAGTACAACAGCAATTTAAATTAAAGACCCTCATCTCTGTATTTTAACCAGACCCAATGTTTATATAACAGTTTGAATTGATGAATAGTTTGGCATTGCTTTTGTTGCAAGTCCAGTTTGTTCCAGAGTTTCACTCCGCATACAGACACACAATAATATTTACGAGTGGTTTGGGCTCTCGGTAATGAAAAATATCCAAAACCTCTCAAGTTATGAGCTCGCACTGGAGTTTTAAAAAAACGTAAGTTAGGCGGTAATAATTTGTTAAATGCTTTATATAAGAATATTGATGTATTATATTTTACAAGATCATCAAATTTGAGCAATATTGACTGCGTAATCAGATTATGAGTATGTTCTAGAAAACCAACCTTGTGAATGATCCTCACAGCTCTTTTCTGTAATATGATCAGAGGATTTATTGTGTTCTGGTAAGTATTTCTCCACACTTCAACACAAAACGTAAGGTATGGTAGTACCAGGGTGCAGTATTCATTTGTGCATTTTCATCAAGGTATAGTTTTGCTTTATTTATAATTGAAAGGCTTTTGGAGATTTTTGTTTTTATGTGTCTGACATGGGGTTTCCATGACAATTTACTGTCAATTATTACTCCCAAAAATGTATTCTCACTCACAATTTCAATTTGGATACCATCAATACTTATTCTCTGTTCAGACATTTTGTTGCAATTACCGAACATCATTACCTTAGTTTTATTTATATTCAAGGATAATTTATTTGTGTCCATCCACTTTTTTATGATCTTTAGTTCACTGTTTACCGTATTTACGAGCTCATTATAATCATCACTACTGTAGAATATATTTGTGTCGTCTGCAAATAGTATGAGTTTCAGTACTTTGGATGTATTAAAAATATAATTTATATACACATTAAACAGTTTTGGCCCCAATACTGACCCCTGGGGGACACCACAAACAATGCCAAGAGTATCTGATAAATACTGACCGATTTTTACAAACTGTAACCTCCCTGTTAAATAACTTTTTAACCAATCTCCAGCCAGCCCCCTAATTCCATATCTTTCCATCTTATTTAATAGGATTGAGTGATTAATAGTATCAAAGGCTTTTTTTAGATCAATAAAGATACCAACTGCATACTTTTTTTCATTTCATTTTCATTTCATTTACTTTATTTATAAAGCACAATTAAAACAACGTGATGTTGACCAATGTCCTGTACAGTCACACAATAAAAATTACATAATAAAATATTTCTTTTTCAGACAGGACAATGACTAACAAACATCTGAAAAGAGCCTCTTACTAGTTAACCTACTGAACCAAACGCTAATTCTAGCAAATGCAGTTTCAGATTTCGTTTAAAATAACCTAAGGAAGGAGCCAATCTGAGATGTAGAGGCAGGTTATTCCAGCGCTTTGGAGCTGCCACAGCAAATGCCCGATCACCACTCAATTTTAATCTAGTCCTTGGAATGTCTAGGATCATCTGATTTGCTGATCTGAGAGACCTTAGAAGGTTTGTGTATATGAAGAAGATGCGCAAGGTATGATGGGGCCAAATTATGCAAGGCTTTGTACACAAATATCAATAATTTATAATCAATTCTGAACTCCACCGGCAACCATTTAAGTGAGGCTAAAATCGGTGTTACATGCTGCTTTTTACGAGTCCCTGTTAAAAGTCTAGCAGACACATTTATAACCAATTGAAGACGATTCAGAAGTGCTTGGCTGACACCTACATATAGCGAGTTACAATAATCTAGTCGTACAGAAATAAAAGCATGAATAATCCTTTCAAAATCACTGGAGGACAAAAACGGTTTCACCTTTGCTATTGATCTTAAGTGGAAAAAACAAGATTTCACCACAGAATTAATCTGTTTGTCAAACTTCAAAGAGCTATCAAATTGGACGCCAAGGTTTTTCACTACAGATTTACAAAAAGGAGCTAACTCACCCAGATCAAAATAATTTTTAGTGTCAGGGGACCCGAACCAGATTATTTCAGTTTTACTTTCATTCAGATGCAGAACATTTTCAGACATCCAAGATTTAACTTCTTGTAAACATCTCAATAGTGACTCAAAATAATTTTTGTCCTGTTTCCGCAACGGTAGATACACCTGAGTGTCATCTGCGTAACAATGAAAGGATACTCCATGCTTGTGAAAAATAGAACCTAGAGGTAACATATATAATGAAAACAAAATTGGACCAAGAATGGATCCTTGTGGAACCCCACTAGACAATGGGGCCACTTTTGAATGTTGTTGACCAAAATTTACTGAAAATGACCTATTAGAAAGGAATGATTTGAACCAATCGAGTGCCATACCCCGAATTCCCACTGTCTTTCTAGGCGGGAGACTAGAACATTGTGATCAATGGTATCAAATGCTGCACTAATATCTAGCAAAACTAAAACCACTGAGCTACCAGAATCAATCGCAAGCAAGATATAATTTAAAACTTTCAACAAAGCCATTTCTGTACTATGCTTTGATCTAAATCCTGACTGAAAATTTTCAAAAATCTCATTTTGTACCAGAAAAGTCTGTAGTTGGTTTAATGCAACTTTTTCAAGAAGTTTAGATAAAAATGGCAATTTTGAAATAGGCCTGTAATTAGATAAAACATTTGGATCCAAATTCGTTTTTTTCAAAAGAGGCAGTACTAAAGCATGCTTAAATTCCATTGGAACTACTGCTGTTTCAAAGCTTCTATTAATTAAAGTCAATATACTAGGTCCAATAATATCAAAAGTCTGCTTAACTAATCTAGATGGAATAACATCACGGCTACAATTTGTAAGTTTTAACTGCCCGACCACCTCAACTAAAGAATGAAAAGAAATAGGTGAAAATCTATCAAACACAGCAGAGGTGAGGCAAGTAACCGTGGGATCATATGAACCAGGTACAACTTGTGTCCTAATATCATCAATTTTCTGCACAAAAAAATTCAGCAGATCCTCACATGTAATGGTGGACAAAACAGGACATGTAGTAGAGGGATTTAACACTGAATTGATAGTATTGAATAAAATATTCAGAGTACTTTGGTACCTTAAGATTAGATCAGCAAAATATTTTCTCTTAGATGACTTAACTGCATTCTGATAAGCAGATAAAGACTCACGTAGTATATCATAGGACACTTGTAATTTATCCTTCTTCCACACACGCTCTGCCTTTCTACAAGCACGCCTCAAGCCCCGAGTAACCTCATTTAGCCATGGTTCTGGTTTGGCCTTAACCCTCTTAACCCTCAAAGGAGCAATTGAATCCAGAATAGAAGAACATACATAATTAAAATCATCAAGTGACACATTCACATCTGAATACAAAGGGCTCTCCAAATTGTATGCAATTTTAAACCGCTCAATAGCGGCTGCATTTAAGTTCCGAACCCGGTGAATTGGTAATGAAGTATTACGAATGACACAAGGCAGAGTTACAGTACAAGTAACAGGCATATGGTCAGAGAGGGCTAAATTATGAATTCTAACATTCCCAACAGAGAGACCATAAGTTAATATTAAGTCCAAGGTATGTCCATGAACATGAGTGGATCCAGAAACATGTTGTGTGAGGTTAAAAGAGTCAATCATATCCAAAAAATCTTTTTCTAGCGCATTGGAAGGACAGCAAACATGCACATTGAAATCTCCCACAATTAAAAAAGAATCATATTTTAAACAAATCTCACCTACAAAGTCTGAAAACTCCTGTATAAAATCCTTGTTATATTTGGGGGGCCGATATATAATTGCACAAACAATTGGTTCTGTAGTGTTTAGTTGAAACAATTGCAGTTCAAAACTGGTAAACGCTCTGGTGTGAAGAAAACGACAATTAAAAGATTTCTTAAAAATAGATGCCACACCACCTCCACGACCAGAGGCCCGAGGGGAATTCAGAAAACCACAATTTGGAGAGAGTAATTCCGAAAACGGGGTTAAGTCACCAGTATTTAGCCAAGTCTCTGTCAGACATAAAATATCCAGGCTCTGAGTATTAAAAAAGTCGCTTAAAATAAATGTATTGTTTGCTAGAGATCGCACATTTATTAGAGCAAACCTTAGTTCAGTAGAGGCCTCCGTTACATCCAATTCGCGACGCAGTGGTCGTAGATTTTGCGAAGTCACTCTCCGTCTACGAAGCACAGGGGGCCGACGCAGCGGGGGCTGATCAACGATGTCTGAGACAGGTGTAATCCACTGGAACGGCGTCTCCATAGAGCGGACGGCGATAAAATAGTCCTTCTTCTTAATTAGATCACATAAGGGTGAATATGGTAAAACCATCTGGGTGGATAGGCTTGCCTTCAGTTTTACCAAAAGGCCGCCTCGATTTCCGCGTCTTCTACGACGCTTTCTCCGGCAAGGTAAGCAGTACAGTCGACAAAGATACTTCGGGAACGGACAGCGGGTAGGAAGGCGATGAGTGTCGCATCCTGGTATGATGGTATGCAATCCTTCCATCGAAGATTTAATGTCGAATAGAGTTTGACGATCATAGGTTAACACAGCTTGTAGACTCATAACAGTAGGACGTACATCAGCAAACAAAACGAAGACAAATACGCCAAGCAACAGACGGCAAGCCACATACACCGGCGCCATCTTGGATCTCTCTTGGATAATATCTGCTCCAATAATTTTTGCTCCAGTGCATTAGTAATTTCTTCAATAGCTTCAGTTATTGCCATTGAGGTAGTTCTTTTGGACCTAAAACCATAATGACCATCATTAATTACATGATGTTTCTCGAGAAACTTTTCAAGTCGAGAATTGAAGAGTTTCTCTAAAATTTTTGAGAACTGAGGCAAAAGAGAGATTGGTCTGTAATTAGTAAAAGTGTGTTTGTTATCATTTTTGAAGAGTGGAATTACTTTGGCGATTTACATTTTACTTGGAAAGCAGCCAGTCTGGAATGACAAGTTACAAATATAAGTTAAGGGTTTTACAATATTCATTATAACTTTTTTAATCAATGTCATGCTGATATCATGACAGTCAGTGGAGGACTTACTTTTACATTTCCACACAATGTTTGTCACTTCCTGCTCATTTGTAGCTGAGAGGAAGAATGACAAATAATTCCGTTCAATAGTTGATTTTGCAACTCCATTGTCTGGAATATCAGCGGCCAACTTAGGGCCAAACTTGACAAAAAAATTGTTGAACTTATTTACTACATTACTCATATTATAATCTTCACCATTTTCATCAATAAAGTGATCAGGATATGTCAACTTTGAGGATCCTTGTTTGATTAGGCTATTCAAAACATCCCAAGTTCCTTTTATATTGTTTTTATGTTCATATAGTTTTTTTTTTTTGATAATATAACCGTTTGCTTGTTCTTATAATATCAGTTAACTAGAAAAAAAAGTTTGAGACAAACTTTAAGTTGGCTTGAGAAAGCCGGACCAGAGAGTTTGAAGAAGTTTAAAGTAGTTAGAAGTTTAAAGTAGTTAGAAGTTTGAAGTAGTTTGAAGTTTAAAGTAGTTTAAATTTTGATTGATAAATTAGTTAGAAAGAAAGAATAGTTAGAAAGAAAGAAAAGTTAGAAAGAAAGAAAGAAAGAAAGAAAGAAAGAAAAAAGAAAGAAAGATTACTTAGAAAGAAAGAAAAAGATTAGGTAGAAAGAAAGAAAGAAAGAAAGAAAGAAAGGAAAGAAAAAAAGAAAAAGAAAGAAAGAAAGAAAGAAAGAAAGATTAGGTAGAAAGAAAGAATGAAAGAAAAAAGAAAGAAAGATTAGGTAGAAAGAAAGATTAGGTAGAAAGAAAGATTAGGTAGAAAGAAAGAAAGAAAGAAAGAAAGAAAAAGATTAGGTAGATAGAAAGAAAGAAAGAAAGAAAGAAAGAAAGAAAGATTAGGTAGAAAGAAAGAATGAAAGAAAAAGAAAGAAAGATTAGCTAGAAAGAAAGAAAGAAAGAAAGATTAGGTAGAAAGAAAGAAAGAAGGGAAGATTAGATAGAAAGAAAGAAAGAAAGAAAGATTAGGTAGAAAGAAAGAAAGAAAGATTAGGTAGGTAGAAAGAAAGAAAGAAAGATAGAAAGAAAGAAAAGTTAGAAAGAAAGAAAAAAGAAAGAAAGATTAGTTAGAAAGAAAGAAAGAAAGAAAAAGCAAGAAAGAAAGATAGAAAGAAAGAAAAGTTAGAAAGAAAGAAAGAAAGAAAAAAAAGAAAGAAAAAAGAAAGAAAGATTAGGTAGAAAGAAAGAAAGAAAGAAAGATTAGGTAGAAAGAAAGAAAGAAAGATTAGGTAGAAAGAAAGAAAGAAAAAGATTAGGTAGATAGAAAGAAAGAAAGAAAGAAAGAAAGAAAGAAAGAAAGAAAGAAAGAAAGAAAGATTAGGTAGAAAGAAAGAAAAAGATTAGGTAGAAAGAAAGAATGAAAGAAAAAAGAAAGAAAGATTAGCTAGAAAGAAAGGAAGAAAGATTAGGTAGAAAGAAAGAAAGATTAGGTAGAAAGAAAGAAAGAAAGAAAGAAAGAAAGAAAGAAAGAAAGAAAGAAAGAAAGATTAGGTTGAAAGAAAGAAAAGTTAGAAAGAAAGAAAAGTTAGAAAGAAAGAAAAAAGAAAGAAAGATTAGTTAGAAAGAAAGATTAGGTAGAAAGAAAGAAAGAAAGATTAGGTAGAAAGAAAGAAAGATAGAAAGAAAGATTAGTTAGAAAGAAAGAAAAGTTAGAAAGAAAGAAAAGTTAGAAAGAAAGAAAAAAGAAAGATTAGTTAGAAAGAAAGAAAGAAAGATAGAAAGATTAGTTAGAAAGAAAGAAAAGTTAGAAAGAAAGAAAAGTTAGAAAGAAAGAAAAAAGAAAGAAAGATTAGTTAGAAAGAAAGATTAGGTAGAAAGAAAGAAAGAAAGAAAGAAAGAAAGAAAGAAAGAAAGAAAGAAAGAAAGACAGATTAGTTAGAAAGCAAGAAAGAAAGATAGAAAGAAAGAAAAGTTAGAAAGAAAGAAAGAAAGAAAAAAGAAAGAAAGATTAGTTAGAAAGAAAGAAAGAAAGATTAGGTATAAAGAAAGAAAGAGAAAGATTAGTAAGAAAGATTAGTAAGAAAGAAAAGTAAGAAAGAAAAAAGAAAGAACGATTAGTTAGAAAGAAAGAAAAAGCAAGATTAGTAAGAAAGAAAAAAAGTAAGAAAGAAAAAAGAAAGAAAGATTAGTTAGAAAGAAAGAAAGAAAAGTAAGCAAGTAAGAAAATAAAGATTAGTTAGAAAGAAAGAAAAAGAAAAAAGAAAGATTAGCTAGAAAGAAAGAAGAAAGATTGGCTAGAAAAAAAGAAAGAAAAAAGAAAGAAAGATTAGTTAGAAAGGAAAGAAAGATTAGTTAGAAAGATTAGATAGAAAGATAAGTTAGAAAGAAAGAAAGAAAGAAAGAAAAAGATTAGGTAGAAAGAAAGAATGAAAGAAAAAGAAAGAAAGATTAGCTAGAAAGAAAGAATGAAAGAAAAAAGAAAGATTAGCTAGAAAGAAAGAAAGAAAGATTAGGTAGAAAGAAAGAAAGATTAGGTAGAAAGAAAGAAAGATTAGGTAGGAAGAAAGAAAGATTAGGTAGGAAGAAAGAAAGACAGATTAGTTAGAAAGAAAGATAGAAAGAAAGATTAGTTAGAAAGATAGAAAAGTTAGAAAGAAAGAAAGAAAGAAAGAAAGAAAAATATTAGGTAGAAAGAAAGAAAGAAAGAAAGAAAGAAAGAAAGAAAGAAAGATTAGGTAGAAAGAATGAAAAAAGAAAGAAAGAAAGATTAGTTAGAAAAAGATTAGGTAGAACGAAAGAAAGAAAGAAAGAAAGAAAGAAAGAAAGAAAGAAAGAAAGAAAGATTAGGTAGAAAGAATGAAAAAAGAAAGAAAGAAAGAAAGAAAGAAAGACAGAAAGAAAGAAAGAAAGAAAGAAAGAAAGATTGACAGAAAGAAAGAAAGAAAGAAAGAAAGAAAGATTAGTTAGAATGAAAGAAGACAGAAAAAAGAAAGAGAAAGAAAGAAAGAACGATTAGTTAGAAAGAAAGAAAGAAAGATTAGTTAGAAAGATTAGTTAGAAAGAAAGAAAGAAAGAAAGAAAGAAAAAAGAAAGATTAGTTAGAAAAAAGAAAGAAAGAAAGATTAGTTAGTAAGAAAGATTAGTTAGTAAGAAAGATTAGTAAGAAAGAAAGAAAAGTAAAAAATAAAAAATAAAGAAAGATTAGTTAGAATGAAAGAAGGCATAAAAAAGAAAGGAAAGAAAGAAAGTAAGAAAGATTAGTTAGAAAGAAAGAAAGATTGATTAGTTAGAAAGAAAGAAGAAATATTAGTTAGAAAGAAAAAAGAAAGAAAGAATGATGGATGGATTAGTTAGAAAGAAAGATTTGTTAGTTATAAAGGATAGATAGATAGATAGATAGATAAGGTTTGAAGATAGATAGATAGATAGATAGATAGATAGATAGATAGATAGATAGATAGATAGATAGATAGATAGATAGAAAAAGTTTGAAGATAGATAGATAGATAGATAGATAGATAGAAAAAGTGTGAAGATAGATAGATAGATAGATAGATAGATAGATAGATAGATAGAAAAAGTGTGAAGATAGATAGATAGATAGATAGATAGATAGATAGAAAAAGTTTGAAGACAGATAGATAGATAGATAGATAGATAGATAGATAGATAGATAAATAGATAGATAGATAGATAGATAGATAGATAGATAGATAGAAAAAGTTTGAAGACAGATAGATAGATAGATAGATAGAAAAAGTGTGAAGATAGATAGATAGATAGATAGATAGATAGATAGATAGATAGATAGATAGATAGATAGAAAAAGGTTGAAGATAGATAGATAGATAGATAGATAGATAGATAGATAGATAGATAGATAGAAAAAGTTTGAAGATAGATAGATAGATAGATAGATAGATAGATAGATAGATAGATAGATAGATAGATAGATAGAAAAAGTTTGAAGATAGATAGATAGATAGATAGATAGATAGAAAAAGTTTGAAGATAGATAGATAGATAGATAGATAGATAGATAGATAGATAGATAGATAGATAGATAGATAGATTTATAAGTACATTGAATGGTAGTTTAATTCAGCCTAATGCTTCAGAGAGTTTAGATTTGAGTTTTTGGCTTGTACACTAATGGGCCACCGTAGTCTTGGCTCAATTTGAACAGTTTGCAATGTAAGTCAATGGGATTTTTATGGTTTTTAATATTAATTTTTAAGAAAACTGAAAGTCAAATCAGTCTGAAAAGATATAGCACACCGAGTCAGAACAGTCTGAAGGTCTGACCTAAGTTTGGAGTTTGTAGAGTTAAAGCTCTAGGAGGAGTTAGAGTTGTAAATTTAGGGTCAGAAGAATAATAATAACTAGAAAAAAAAGTTTGTTGAGACAAACTTTAAGTTGGCTTGAGAAAGCCGGACCAGAGAGTTTGAAGAAGTTAAAAGTAGTTTGATGTTTAAAGTAGGTTAAAGTTTGATAGATAGATTAGTTTGAAAGAAAGAAAGAATAGTTAGGAAAAAAGAAACAGATTAGTTAGAAAGAAAAATAAAGATTAGATAGATAGATAGATAGATAGATAGATAGATAGATAGATAGATAGATAGATAGAAAAGGTTTGAAAATAGATAGAAAGAAAGAAAGAAAAAGAAAGAAAGAAAGAAAGAAAGAAAGAAAGAAAGAGAAAAAAGATTGATTAGTAAGAAAGAAAGAAAGAAAGAGAAAAAAAGATTGATTAGTAAGAAAGAAAGAAAGAAAGAAAGAAAGAAAGAAAAATTAGTTAGAAAGAAATAAAGATTAGTTAGAAAGAAAGCAAGAAAGAAAGATTAGTTAGAAAGAAAGTATGATTCGTTAGAAAGGAAGGAAGAAAAATTAGTTAGAAAGAAAGAAAGAAAGAAAGAAAGAAAGAAAGATAGAAAAAAAATTAGTTAGAAAGAAAGAAAGATTAGTTAGAAAGAAAGAAAGAAAGAAAGAAAAAGAAAGAAAGAAAGAAAGAAAGAAAGAAAGAAAGAGAAAAAAAGATTGATTAGTAAGAAAGAAAGAAAGAAAGAAAAATTAGTTAGAAAGAAAGAAAGATTAGTTAGAAAGAAAGAAAGAAAGCAAGAAAGATTAGTTAGAAAGAAAGTATGATTCGTTAGAAAGGAAGGAAGAAAAATTAGTTAGAAAGAAAGAAAGAAAGAAAGAAAGAAAGAAAGATAGATAGAAAAAAAATTAGTTAGAAAGAAAGAAAGATTAGTTAGAAAGAAAGAAAGAAAGAAAGAAAGAAAGAAAAAGAAAGAAAGAAAGAAAGAAAGAAAGAAAGAAAGAGAAAAAAAGATTGATTAGTAAGAAAGAAAGAAAGAAAGAAAAATTAGTTAGAAAGAAAGAAAGATTAGTTAGAAAGAAAGAAAGAAAGAAAGAAAGAAAGAAAGAAAGAAAGATAGATAGAAAAAAAAATAGTTAGAAAGAAAGAAAGATTAGTTAGAAAGAAAGAAAGAAAGAAAGAAAGAAAGGAAGGAAGGAAGGAAGGAAGGAAGGAAGGAAGAAAGAAAGAAAGAAAGAAGGATTAGTTAGAAAGAAAGAAAGATTAGTTAGAAAGAAAGAAAGAAAGAAAGAAAGAAAGAAAGAAAGAAAGAAAGAAAGAATGAAAGAGAGAAAGAGAGAAAGAGAGAAAGATTGATTAGGTAGAAAGAAAGAGAGATAGATTAGTTAGAAAGATAGATTAGTTAGAAATAAAGAAAGATAGATTAGTTAGTTAGTTAGAAACATAGATAGATTAGTTAGAAAGAAAGAAAGATAGATTAGTTAGAAATAAAGAAAGATAGATTAGTTAGTTAGTTAGAAAGATAGATAGATTAGTTAGAAAGAAAGAAAGATGGATAAGTTAGTTAGAAAGATAGATAGATTAGTTAGAAAGAAAGAAAGATAGATAAGTTAGTTAGAAAGATAGCTAGATTAGTTAGAAAGAAAGAAAGATAGATAAGTTAGTTAGAAAGATAGATAGATTAGTAAGAAAGAAATATAGATAAGTTAGTTAAAAAGATAGATAGATTAGTTAAAAAGAAAGAAAGAAAGATAAGTTAGTTAGAAAGATAGATAGATTAGTAAGAAAGAAAGATAGATATGTTAGTTAGAAAGATAGATAGATTAGTATGAAAGAAAGAAAGATAGATAAGTTAGTTAGAAAGAGATAGATTAGTAAGAAAGAAAGATAGATAAGTTAGTTAGAAAGATAGATAGATAGAAAACATTTGAAGATAGATAGATAGATAGATAGATAGATAGATAGATAGATTAGTTAAAAAGATAGATAGATAGATAGATAGATAGATAGATAGATAGATAGATAGATAGATAAAGGTTTGAAGATAGATTGATGGATAGATAAGGTTTGAAGATAGATAGATAGATAGATAGATAGATAAGGTTTGAAGATAGATAGATAGATAGATAGATAGATAGATAGATAGATAGATAGATAGATTTAGAATGGTAGTTTAATTGAGTCTAGGGCTTTAGAGAATTTAGATTTGAGTTTTTGGGTTGTGCATTAATGGGCCACCGTAGTCTTGGCTCAATTTGAGCAGTCTGCAATGAAAGTCAATGGGGTTTTTATGATTTTTAATATTAATTTTTAAGAAAACCATAACTCAAATCAGTCTGAAAAGATATAGCAACTCAAGTCAGAACAGTATGAAGGTCTGACCCGAGTTTGGAGTATGTAGCTTGAATGGTCTAGGAGGAGTTAGTGTCTAAAATTTTGCGGTCAGAAAAATAATAATAAGAAGAATAACTAGATGCAAAAGTTCGTCGAGACAAACTTTAAGTTGGCTTGAGAAAGTTTGGACCAGAACGTTTTTTGCTAGGTGGTTGCTAGGGTGTTCTGGGTGGTTGCTATGGTGTTGCTAGGCAGTTGCTAAGGTATTTTGGGTGGTTGCTAGGCGGTTGCTAGGGTGTTCTGGGTGGTTGCTAGGGTGTTGCTGGGCGGTTGCTAGGGTGTTCTGGGTGGTTGCTATGCTGTTGCTAGGTGGTTGCTAGGGTATGCTGGTTGGTTGCTAGGGTTTTCTGGGTGGTTGCTAGGCAGTTGCTAGGGTGTTCTGGGTGGTTGCTATGGTGTTGCTAGGTGGTTGCTAGGGTATTCTGGGTGGTTGCTAGGCTGTTGCTAGGGTGTTCTGGGTGGTTGCTATGGTGTTGCTAGGCGGTTGCTAGGGTATTCTGGGTGGTTGCTAGGCGGTTGCTAGGGTGTTCTGGGTGGTTGCTATGCTGTTGCTAGGCAGTTGCTAGGGTATTCTGGGTGGTTGCTAGGCAGTTGCTAGGGTGTTTTGGGTGGTTGCTAGGCGGTTGCTAAGGTGTTCTGGGTGGTTGCTATGGTGTTGCTAGGCGGTTGCTAGGTTGTTCTGGGTGGTTGCTAGGCGGTTGCTAGGGTGTTCTGGGTGGTTGCTATGGTGTTGCTAGGCGGTTGCTAAGGTATTCTGGGTGGTTTCTAGGCGGTTGCTATGGTGTTCTGGGTGGTTGCTATGGTGTTGCTAGGCGGTTGCTAGGGTATTCTGGGTGGTTGCTAGGCGGTTGCTAGGGTGTTCTGGGTGGTTGCTAGGTGGTTGCTAGGGTGTTCTGGGTAGTTGCTATGGTGTTGCTAGGCGGTTGCTAAGGTATTTTGGGTGGTTGCTAGGCGGTTGCTATGGTGTTCTGGGTGGTTGCTATGGTGTTGCTAGGCGGTTGCTAGGGTATTCTGGGTGGTTGCTAGGCGGTTGCTAGGGTGTTCTGGGTGGTTGCTATGCTGTTGCTAGGCGGTTGCTAGGGTATTCTGGGTGGTTGCTAGGCGGTTGCTAGGGTGTTTTGGGTGGTTGCTATGCTGTTGCTAGGGTGTTCTGGGTGGTTGCTATGCTGTTGCTAGGCGGTTGCTAGGGTGTTTTGGTGGTTGCTATGCTGTTGCTAGGTGGTTGCTATGGTATTTTGGTGGTTGCTATGCTGTTGCTAGGGTATTATGGGGGGTTGCTAGGGTGTTGCTAGGCGGTTGCCAGGGTGTTCTAGGTGGTTGCTATGATGTTGCTAGGCGGTTGCTAGGGTGTTTTGGTGGTTGCTATGGTGTTGCTAGGCAGTTGCTAGGGTATTCTGGTTGGTTGCTAGGGTGTTGCTAGGTGTTGCTATGCTGTTGCTAGGCGGTTGCTAGGGTATTCTAGGTGGTTGCTATGATGTTGCTAGGCGGTTGCTAGGGTGTTCTGGGTGGTTGCTATGGTGTTGCTAGGCAGTTGCTAGGGTATGCTGGGTGGTTGCTAGGGTGTTGCTAGGTGGTTGCTAGGGTATTCTAGGTGGTTGCTAGGGTGTTGCTAGGCGGTTGCTAGGGTGTTTTGGTGGTTGCTATGGTGTTGCTAGGCGGTTACTAAGGTATTCTGGGTGGTTGCTAGGTGGTTTCTAGGGTGTTCTGGGTGGTTGCTATGGTGTTGCAAGGCGGTTGCTAAGGTATTCTGGGTGGTTGCTAGGCGGTTGCTAGGGTGTTCTGGGCTGTTGCTATGGTGTTACTAGGTGGTTGGTAGTTGTCACAGATGGTTACTATGGAGTTTTTATAGAGTTCTTAGCATGATCTTGGCATGATTTAACACTTAACTAATCGCTATTAGCATGTAGCTATTCACTGCTAGCATGTGTAGCATGTTGGAAGTGCTGTTTGCTAGCATGAGTCAAAAGAGCCAAACCTCATCTCTATACGATGTTCTGATGCAGAGATATAGGTCTTGCAAAACGGTTGCTAGGGTACTCAAGTTTGGTTGCTATGGAGTTGCTTGGGAGCTGGGAGCTTTAAACGTAAGAAGTTTAAAGTGGTTTGAAGTTTAAAGTAGTTTACAGTAGTTTGAAGTTCATGACAGATAGATAGATAAATAAGTATAAATACACACACACACGCGCGCACACACACACACACACACACTAACTCGCTCACACACTCACTCAGACACACACGCACACTCAAGAGTTTATGAGTTTAGAGTTTATAAGTGTATCAATTGATGAGTTTATAAGTGTATGAGTTTTTGAGTTTATAAATTTAAATGAGTTTAGAGTTTATAAGTTTAAATGAGTTTAAGAGTTCAGAGTTTATTAATTTATGAGTTTAAGAGTTCATAAGTCTATGAATTCATGAGTTTATAAGTTAATTAGTTTATAAGTGTATGAGTTTAGAGTTCATTAGTTTAAATGAGTCTCATTGGCTGATATAGTATATAGAACGGCAGTTTGGTTTAGTCTTCAAGGTATTTTGATTTGAATTTTCGTCGGTTGGTGAGTTTGAATCTAAATTTGAATTTTTTAGAACTCCCCAATGCAAGTCAATGGGAGTTTTTCCGAGTTTTGATCGTCATTTTTAGGAAAACCGTAAGTCCGATCAGTCTGAAAAGATATAGCAACGCGAGTCAGATCAGTTTGAGTGTCTGAGCCGAGTTTGGAGTATGTAGAGTTAAAGCTCTAGGAGGAGTTTCATATAGAAATTTTAGTCTCGGAATAATAATAATAATAATAATAACTAGATTAAAAAGTTCGTCGAGACAAACTTTAAGTTGGCTTGAGAAAGCCGGACCAGAAAGTTTGAAGAAGTTTGAAGTTTAAAGTAGTTTAAAGTTTAAATTAGTTTGAAGTTTAAATTAGTTTAAAGTTTAAATTAGTTTGAAGTATAAAGTAGTTTAAAGTTTAAATTAGTTTAAAGTTTAAAGTAGTTTAAAGTAGTTTGAAGTTTAAAGTAGTTTGAAGTTTAAAGTAGTTTGAAGTTTAAATTAGTTTAAAGTTTAAAGTAGTTTGAAGTTTAAAGTAGTTTAAAGTTTAAAGTAGTTTGAAGTCTAAATTAGTTTGAAGTAGATAGATAGATGAGTTTGTTAGTTTAAATTTCACACACAGACATGCTCACTAACTCTCTCTCACACACACGCACACACACACACGCAGACACGCTCACTAACACACACGGACAAACACACACGCTCACTAACTCTCACACATACACACACTTTCTCACACACACACACACACACACACACACACACAGACACGCTCACTAACACACACACACACACAAACACACTCACTCAGACACACACACTCAGAGTTTATGAGTTTTGGGTGGTTGCTAGGCGGTTGCTAGGGTGTTCTGGGTGGTTGCTATGGTGTTGCTAGGCGGTTGCTAGGGTGTTCTGGGTGGTTTCTATGTTGTTGCTAGGGTATTCTGGGTGGTTGCTAGGCGGTTGCTTGGGTGTTTTGGATGGTTGCTAGGCGGTTGCTAGGGTGTTCTGGGTGGTTGCTATGATGTTGCTAGGCGGTTGCTAGGGTGTTTTGATGGTTGCTATGGTGTTGCTAGGCGGTTGCTAGGGTGTTCTGGGTGGTTGCTATGATGTTGCTAGGCGGTTGTTAGGGTGTTTTGGTGGTTGCTATGGTGTTGCTAGGCGGTTGCTAGGGTATTCTGGGTGGTTGCTAGGATGTTGCCAGGGTGTTTTGGTGGTTGCTAGGATGTTGCTAGGCGGTTGCTAGGTTGTTCTGGGTGGTTGCTATGCTGTTGCTAGGCGGTTGCTAGGGTGTTTTGGTGGTTGCTATGGTGTTGCTAGGCGGTTGCTAGGTTGTTCTGGGTGGTTGCTATGCTGTTGCTAGGCGGTTGCTAGGGTGTTTTGGTGGTTGCTATGGTGTTGCTAGGCGGTTGCTAGGGTGTTCTGGGTGGTTGCTATGATGTTGCTAGGTGGTTGCTAGGGTGTTTTGGTGGTTGCTATGGCGTTGCTAGGGTATTCTGGGTGGTTGCTAGGGTGTTGCTAGGTGGTTGCTAGGGTGTTCTGGGTGGTTGCTATGGTGTTACTAGGTGGTTGGTAGTTGTCACAGATGGTTACTATGGAGTCTTTATAGAGTTCTTAGCATGATCTTGGCATGATATAGCACTTAACTAATCGCTATTAGCATGTAGCTATTCACTGCTAGCATGTGTAGCATGTTGGAAGTGCTGTTTGCTTGCATGAGTCAAAAGAGCCTAACCTCATCTCTATACGATGTTCTGATACAGAGATATAGGTCTTGCAAAACGGTTGCTAGGGTACTCACGTTTGGTTGCTATGGAGTTGCTTGGGAGCTGGAAGCTTTAAACTTAAGAAGTTTAAAGTGGTTTGAAGTTTAAAGTAGTTTACGAGTTTTGAGTTTACAAGTTTACAAGTTTAAATGAGTTTAGAGTTTAAGTTTAAATGAGTTTAGAGTGTGTGTGTGTGTGTGTGTGTGTGTGTGTGAACACACACACACACACACACACACACACTCAGAGTTTATGAGTTTAGAGTTTATAAGTGTAAGAGTTTTTGAGTTTAGAGTTTATAAGTTTTAAATGAGTTTAGAGTTTATAAGTTTTAATGAGTTTAGAGTTTATAAGTTTAAATGAGTTTAAGAGTTCAGAGTTTATTAATTTATGAGTTTAAGAGTTCATAAGTCTATGAATTCATGAATTTATAAGTTAATTAGTTTATAAGTGTATGAGTTTAGAGTTTATTAGTTTAAATGAGTCTCAATGGCTCATATAGTATATAGAACGGCAGTTTGGTTTAGTCTTCAAGGTGTTTTGATTTGAATTTTCGTCGGTTTGAATTTTTTAGAACTCCCAATGAAAGTCAATGGGAATTTTTGAATGAGTTTTTTCGAGTTTTGATCGTCATTTTTAGGAAAACCGTAAGTCCGATCAGTCTGAAAAGATATAGCAACTCGAGTCAGATCAGTTTGAGTGTCCGAGCCGAATTTGGAGTATGTAGAGTTAAAGCTCTAGGAGGAGATCCAATTTAGTTTTTTTAGTCTCAGAAGAATAATAATAATAACTAGATGCAAAAGTTCGTCGAGACAAACTTTAAGTTGGCTTGAGAAAGTTTGGACCAGAACGCTTTTTGCTAGGCGGTTGCTAGGGTCTTTTGGGTGGTTGCTATGCTGTTTCTAGGCGGTTGCTAGGGTATTCTGGGTGGTTGCTAGGCGGTTGCTAGGGTGTTTTGGGTGGTTGCTAGGCGGTTGCTAGGGTGTTCTGGGTGGTTGCTATGGTGTTGCTAGGCGGTTGCTAGGGTGTTCTGGGTGGTTGCTATGGTGTTGCTAGGCGGTTGCTAGGGTATTCTTGGTGGTTGCTAGGCGGTTGCTAGGGTGTTCTGGGTGGTTGATATGGTGTTGCTAGGCGGTTGCTAAGGTATTCTGGGTGGTTGCTAGGCGGTTGCTAGGGTGTTCGGAGTGGTTGCTATGCTGTTGCTAGGGTGTTCTGGGTGGTTGCTAGGCGGTTGCTAGGGTGTTCTGGGTGGTTGCTATGGTGTTGCTAGGCGGTTGCTAGGGTATTCTGGGTGGTTGCTAGGCGGTTGCTAGGGTGTTCTGGGTGGTTGCTATGGTGTTGCTAGGCGGTTGCTAGGGTATTCTGAGTTGTTGCTAGGCGGTTGCTAGGGTGTTCTGGGTGGTTGCTATGGTGTTGCTAGGCGGTTGCTAAGGTATTCTGGGCGGTTACTAGGCGGTTGCTAGGGTGTTCTGGGCGGTTGCTATGGTGTTGCTAGGTGGTTGGTAGTTGTCACAGATGGTTACTATGGAGTCTTTATAGAGTTCTTAGCATGATCTTGGCATGATATAGCACTTAACTAATCGTTATTAGCATGTAGCTATTCAGTGCTAGCATGTGTAGCATGTTGGAAGTGCTGTTTGCTAGCATGAGTCAAAAGAGCCAAACCTCATCTCTATACGATGTTCTGATACAGAGATATAGGTCTTGCAAAACGGTTGCTAGGGTACTCAAGTTTGGTTGCTATGGAGTTGCTTGGGAGCTGGAAGCTTTAAACTTAAGAAGTGGTTTGAAGTTTAAAGTAGTTTACGAGTTTTTGAGTTTTGAGTTTATAAGTTTAAATGAGTTTAGAGTTTAAGTTTAAATGAGTTTAGTGTGTGTGTGTGTGTGTGTGTGTGTGTGTGTGTTCACACACACACACACACACACTCAGAGTTTATGAGTTTAGAGTTTATAAGTGTATAAAATGATGAGTTTATAAGTGTAAGAGTTTTTGAGTTTAGAGTTTATAAGTTTTAAATGAGTTTAGAGTTTATAAGTTTTAATGAGTTTAGAGTTTATAAGTTTAAATGAGTTTAAGAGTTCAGAGTTTATTAATTTATGAGTTTAAGAGTTCATAAGTCTATGAATTCATGAGTTTATAAGTTAATTAGTTTATAAGTGTATGAGTTTAGAGTTTATTAGTTTAAATGAGTCTCAATGGCTCATATAGTATATAGAATGGCAGTTTGGTTTAGTCTTCAAGGTGTTTAGATTTAAATTTTGTCGGTTTGAATTTTTTAGAACTCCCCAATGTAAGTCAATGGGAGTTTTTGAATGAGTTTTTTCGAGTTTTGATCGTCATTTTTAGGAAAACCGTAAGTCGGATCAGTCTGAAAAGATATAGCACACCGAGTCAGATCAGTTTGAGTGTCTGTGCCGAGTTTGGAGTATGTGGAGTTAAAGCTCTAGGAGGAGTTTGAGTTGTAAATTTTTACGCTCAGAAGAATAATAATAATAATAATAATAATAAGTTTAAATAGGATTTCAATATGTTGGCTCTCTCAAGCCAACTTAATAATAAGTTTAAATAGGATTTCAGTAAGTTGGCTCTCTCAAGCCAACTTAATAATAATAAGTTTAAATAGGATTTCAATATGTTGGCTCTCTCAAGCCAACTTAATAACTAGAAAAAAAGTTTGTTGAGACAAACTTTAAGTTGGCTTGAGAAAGCCGGACCAGAGAGTTTGAAGAAGTTAAAAGTAGTTAGAAGTTTAAAGTAGTTAGAAGTTTGAAGTAGTTTGAAGTTTAAAGTAGTAGTAAATTTTGATTGATAAATTAGTTAGAAAGAAAGAATAGTTAGAAAGAAAGAAAGAAAGAAAGAAAGAAAGAAAGAAAGAAAGAAAGATTAGGTAGAAAGAAAGAAAGAAAGAAAGAAAGAAAGAAAGAAAGAAAGAAAGAAAGAAAGAAAGATTAGGTAGAAAGATTAGGTAGAAAGAAAGAATGAAAGAAAAAATAAAGAAAGATTAGGTAGAAAGAAAGAAAGAAAGAAAGAAAGAAAGAAAGAAAGAAAGAAAGATTAGGTAGAAAGAAAGAAAGAAAGAAAGAAAGAAAGAAAGAAAGAAAGAAAGAAAGAAAGAAAAATATTAGGAAGAAAGAAAGAAAGAAAGAAAGAAAGAAAGAAAGAAAGAAAGAAAGATTAGGTAGAAAGAAAGAAAGATTAGGTAGAAAGAAAGAAAGAAAGAAAGAAAGAAAGAAAGAAAGAAAGAAAGAAAGAATGAAAGAAAAAAGGAAGAAAGGAAGAAAGAAAGAAAGAAAGAAAGAAAGAGAAAGAAAGAAAGAAAGAAAGAAAGAAAGATTAGGTAGAAAGAAAGATTTATTAGTTAGAAAGAAAAAAAGAAAAGTAAGCAAGAAAGAAAAGAAAGATTAGTTAGAAAGAAAGAAAAAGAAAAAAGAAAGATTAGCTAGAAAGAAAGAAGAAAGTTTGGCTAGAAAGAAAGAAAGAAAAAAGAAAGAAAGATTAGTTAGAAAGAAAAAAAAAAAGATTTGTTAGAAAGGAAAGAAAGATTAGTTAGAAAGATTAGATAGAAAGATAAGTTAGAAAGAAAGAATAGTTAGAAAGAAAGAAAGAAAGAAAGAAAGAAAGAAAGAAAGAAAAAAGAAAGAAAGATTAGGTAGAAAGAAAGAAAGAAAGAAAGAAAGAAAGATTAGGTAGAAAGATTAGGTAGAAAGAAAGAATGAAAGAAAAAATAAAGAAAGATTAGGTAGAAAGAAAGAAAGAAAGAAAGAAAGAAAGAAAGAAAGAAAGAAAGAAAGAAAGAAAGAAAAAGATTAGGTAGAAAGAAAGAATGAAAGAAAAAAGGAAGAAAGGAAGAAAGAAAGAAAGAAAGAAAGAAAGAAAGAAAGAAAGAAAGAAAGAAAGATTAGGTAGAAAGAAAGAAAGATTAGTTAGAAAGAAAGAAAGAAAAGTAAGCAAGAAAGAAAAGAAAGATTAGTTAGAAAGAAAGAAAAAGAAAAAAGAAAGATTAGCTAGAAAGAAAGAAGAAAGATTGGCTAGAAAGAAAGAAAGAAAAAAGAAAGAAAGATTAGTTAGAAAGAAAGAAAAAAAGATTTGTTAGAAAGGAAAGAAAGATTAGTTAGAAAGATTAGATAGAAAGATAAGTTAGAAAGAAAGAATAGTTAGAAAGAAAGAAAGAAAGAAAGAAAGAAAGAATAAAGAAAGATTAGGTAGAAAGAAAGAAAGAAAGAAAGAAAGAAAGATTAGGTAGAAAGATTAGGTAGAAAGAAAGAATGAAAGAAAAAATAAAGAAAGATTAGGTAGAAAGAAAGAAAGAAAGAAAGAAAAAAAGAAAGATTAGGCAGAAAGAAAGAAAGATTAGGTAGAAAGAAAGAAAGAAAGAAAGAAAGAAAGAAAGAAAGAAAGAAAAAGATTAGGTAGAAAGAAAGAAAGAAAGAAAGAAAGAAAGAAAGAAAGATTAGGTAGAAAGAAAGAAAGATTAGGTAGAAAGAAAGAAAGAAAGAAAGAAAGAAAGAAAGAAAGAAAGAAAGAAAGAAAGAAAAAGATTAGGTAGAAAGAAAGAATGAAAGAAGAAAGGAAGAAAGAAAGAAAGAAAGAAAGAAAGAAAGAAAGAAAGAAAGAAAGAAAGAAAAAGATTAGGTAGAAAGAAAGAATGAAAGAAGAAAGGAAGAAAGAAAGAAAGAAAGAAAGAAAGAAAGAAAGATTAGGTAGAAAGAAAAGAAAGATTAGTTAGAAAGAAAGAAAAAGAAAAAAGAAAGATTAGCTAGAAAGAAAGAAGAAAGTTTGGCTAGAAAGAAAGAAAGAAAAAAGAAAGAAAGATTAGTTAGAAAGAAAGAAAAAAAGATTTGTTAGAAAGGAAAGAAAGATTAGTTAGAAAGATTAGATAGAAAGATAAGTTAGAAAGAAAGAATAGTTAGAAAGAAAGAAAGAAAGAAAGAAAGAAAGAAAGAAAGAAAGAAAAAAGAAAGAAAGATTAGGTAGAAAGAAAGAAAGAAAGAAAGAAAGAAAGATTAGGTAGAAAGATTAGGTAGAAAGAAAGAATGAAAGAAAAAATAAAGAAAGATTAGGTAGAAAGAAAGAAAGAAAGAAAGAAAGAAAGAAAGAAAGAAAGAAAGAAAGAAAGAAAAAGATTAGGTAGAAAGAAAGAATGAAAGAAAAAAGGAAGAAAGGAAGAAAGAAAGAAAGAAAGAAAGAAAAGTAAGCAAGAAAGAAAAGAAAGATTAGTTAGAAAGAAAGAAAAAGAAAAAAGAAAGATTAGCTAGAAAGAAAGAAGAAAGATTGGCTAGAAAGAAAGAAAGAAAAAAGAAAGAAAGATTAGTTAGAAAGAAAGAAAAAAAGATTTGTTAGAAAGGAAAGAAAGATTAGTTAGAAAGATTAGATAGAAAGATAAGTTAGAAAGAAAGATTAGTTAGAAAGAAAGAAAGATAGATTAGTTAGAATGAAAGAAAGAAAAATATATTAGTTAGAAAGAAAGATGGATTAGTTCGTTAAAAAGAAAGAAAGATGGATTATTTAAGAAAGATAGATTAGTTAGTTAAAAAGATAGATAGATAGATAGATAGATAGACAGATAGATAGATGGCCACGATTTACCATAGTTTACCATGATTTACTATAGTATACCATGATTTACCATGTTCAAGTATGATTTACTGATTCTAGCATGATTTATCATAGATTACCATGATTTACCATAGTTTACCATGATTTACCACGATTTACCATAGTTTACCATGATTTACTATAGTATACCACGATTTACCATGTTCAAGTATGATTTACTGATTCTAGCATGATTTAGCATAGTTTACCATGATTTACCATGATTTACCATAGTTTACCATGATTTACTATAGTATACCACAATTTACCATGTTCAAGTATAATTTACTGATTCTAGCATGATTTAGCATAGTTTACCATGATTTACCACGATTTACCATAGTTTACCATGATTTACTATAGTATACTAGGATTTACCATGTTCAAGTATGATTTACTGATTCTAGCATGATTTATCATAGTTTACCATGATTTACCATAGTTTACCATGATTTACCACGATTTACCATAGTTTACCATGATTTACTATAGTATACCATGATTTACCATGTTCAAGTATGATTTACTGATTCTAGCATGATTTATCATAGTTTACCATGATTTACCATGATTTACCACGATTTACCACGATTTACCATAGTTTACCATGATTTACTATAGTATACCACGATTTACCATGTTCAAGTATGATTTACTGATTCTAGCATGATTTAGCATAGTTTACCATGATTTACCATAGTTTACCATGATTTACTATAGTATACCATGATTTACCATTTTCAAGTATAATTTACTGATTCTAGCATGATTTACCATAGTTTACCATGATTTACCACGA